>NC_090650.1:379483861-379768861 GCF_040937935.1 Hyperolius riggenbachi
AAATGTTTCTTTGGTGTGCGTTGGAAGAGGGGTAGTCTTATACGGCGAGTATGTCCCAAACTCTATATTTTAACTGGAAAATGTTGGGGGGTCGTCTTATACGCAGGAATATACGGTAATTATTTATTTTAGTTGGGAGCTGACTGAACCAGATCTGACCTAACACTGACATGGCTGCTCTGCACGATTGGCCAGGCTGCGCAAGGGGTATGCGGGGGAGCCCTGTATCCACGGCGGGTAGCGGCGCATCGGTGGTGGGCGGCGGCGATCAGACCAAACACGCAGCTAGCAAAGTGCTAGCTGCGTGTTTGAAAAAAAAATTATGTAAATCGGCCCAGCAGGGCCTGAGCAGCACCCTCCGGCGGCTTACCCCGTGTCACACACGGGGTTACCGCTAAGGAGGTTCAAGTTTAGGTGAAAAATAAGGTGAGATAATTCAAAGGAAAAGGTTTGTGAATCAACCCCTACGTATCAGCTTATTTAAAAGACCAGGAGCACATAATGTAAAAAGTTGTGCTCATGGGGTACAGCAGTGCATCATACTAATTCCAGAAAGAGAGGGAGAGAAAATACTTAAATTAATCCTGAAATGAAAATATATTGATGAGATTAACAATTGTATATATAGTCCTAATCCTAATTAGAACTTTCCTGGAATCCTGTTATTTCATTTTGTGTTTAAATGCTAAAAATCAAAGTTTAACCTGCCTGGCGTTCTGATTTTTTGCACTTTTTTTTTCATGTAGCTGCCCTAGCGCTAGCTACATGATTCCCCCCTCCCTGCGGCGTCCCTCCCTACCCTGCAATCGCCGCCGGCGCAATGGCCCGTCCGGAAATCCCGTTCTGAACGGGATTTCCTTGAGGGCTTCCCCCGTCGCCATGGCGATGAACGTCGTGACATCAGCGACGCCGGCGACGTCGTGACGTCACAGGGAGACCCGATCCACCCCTCAGCGCTGCCTGCCACTGATTGGCCAGGCAGCGCACGGGGTCTCGGCTAGGGGGGCCCTGTATTGCAGCGGGTAGCGGCGGGTCGGCGGCGATCGAGTAAGGCACGCAGCAAGCAAAGTGCTTGCTGCGTGTTTAAAAACAAATTGTTCAATCTGAGCGGTGACCTCCAGCGTGACCTCCAACGCCACGAAGGTTAAGGTTTTCATTGTCTCAGCTGAGGTTTACAGCCTTAATGTCATAATATTATTATTTAGTATTTATATAGCACTGACATCTTACACTGTACAGTATATAGTCTTGTCACTAACTGTCCCTCAAAGGAGCTCACAATCTAATCCCTACTATTGTCATATGTCTATGTCATGTAGTGTATGTATTGTAGTGGAGCCAATTAAGTTATATGTATACTTTTTGGATGTGCCCGGAGGAAACCCACTCAGGCACAGAGAGAACATACAAACTCTTTGCAAATAGTGCCCTGGCTGGGATTCGAATCGGGGACCCAGCGCTGCAAGGTGAGAGCGCTAACCACTACACCACCGTGCTTGAAATAGTCACCTCTTTTTTTATCTGTACCCTGCATTTGGAGGTGTTTCTATGTCATTCAAAAGTTTTATGACTTGTAGTTGATTACCAGTTAGAGTTATGCTACAGTCCTACACAAGCTAAACTGCAGAAAAAGATATTCTTTCAGTGTAATGTACAGCGCTGTCCATAATTATTTATACCCCTGGCAAGGTTTGACTTAAAGTTACTTTTTCAACTAGCAAGTCATTTTTTGACGGGAATGACATAGATGTCTCCCAAAAGATAATAAGACGATGTACAAGAGGCATTATTGTGGAGAACAAAAACAAGTCTCAGCTTTTATTTACATTTGAGCAAAAAGTTTCCAGTCCAATATTATTCATACCGATCTCAATAATCGATAGAAAAGCCTTTATTGGCTATTACAGCAATCAAATGCTTCCTATAATTGCAGACCAGCTTTTTGCATGTTTCCACAGGTATTTTTGCCCATTCATCTTTAGCAAAGAGCTCCAAATCTTTCGGGTTGGAGGGTCTTCTTGCCATCACCTTGATCTTCAGCTCCTTCCACAGATTCTCAATTGGATTCAAGTCAGGACTATGGCTGGGCCACTCCAAAACATTAATATTTTTGTGTTTTGGGTCATTGTCATGCTGAAATGTCCACCGGTGCCCAAGGCTAAGATTCTCTGCAGACTGCCTGATGTTTTGGTTGAGAGTCCTCATCTATTTTAATGGTGCTGTTTACTGTGATTAGGTTCCTTGGTCCATTGGCTGAAAGATACTCCCAAAGCATTAGGTTCCCACCACCATGTTTGACAGTGGGGATGGTGTTCTTTGGGTTGAAGGCTTCTCCTTTTTACACCAGGCCCGGATTTACATCAGAGGAGCCTACACATGTCTTGGCACCCTAAGCTATGCCCTCCATGAACCTACAAACCCCTGCCAAATCCCTCTACAAGTGTGCTGGCTGGCCCAGCTGTCACTTCTCCCTTACTTTCCTTGCCCATCATAGGTAGCTAAAGGTGTCCCTTAGTATTAGATAGCCAGAAGTACCCTCATTATTAAGTAGCTAGAGGCACCCCCAAGTATTAGGTAGCTAGAGGCACCCCCAAGTATTAGGTAGCTAGAGGTGCCACGCCCCTGACTGAAGGAAGATCTCATCAGCGGAATGCTGAGAGCCGGGTGAGTAACCTCTTATTATACTCTGCTCGGGACTCTGCATAGGAAGGAGAGAGGGAGGCGCTCAGGGAGGGGAGTGAACAGCCTTTCCATCATCAGGCGCCTGTAGGCATGTGCCTACAGTGCCTTAAGGTAAATCCGGCCCTGTTTTACACCAAATGAAGGAAACATCATTGTGACCAAACAATTCAATTTTTGTTTCATCTGACCATAACACAGAAGACCAGAAGTCTTCTTCTTTGTCCATTTGCATTTGCAAAGGCCAAGCAAGCTTATGTGTGCCTCATCTGGAGAAGTGGCATCCTCCTTGGTCTGCATCAGTGGAACCCAGCAGTGTGCAGTGCCCATTGAGACATTGCCACCAGCAGAGCCCAGATTCAACAGGATGGCTTCGGTGGTGATCCTCGTATTCTTTGTCACCTCTCTCACTATCCTCCTGGCCAGCACAGGTGTCACTTTTGGCTTCTAACCACGTCCTCTGAGATTTTCCACAGTGCGAAACATCTTGTATTTTTTAATAATACTTTGCACTTTGTACTTTGTAGCCACTTGAAAACATTTAGAAATGCCTAGTAGCCCTTTCCTGAATCATGAGCAGCCACAATGCACAGCCGCAGGTCCTCACTGAGCTCCTTTGTCTTAGCCATGACTGTCCACAAACCAACTGCAAAGAGCTGCTGTTTTTCACCTGTTGAGTTGATTAAAATAACTGTTCCTAATTAATCAGGGTAATTAGGAGGCTTTAGAACAGCTTGGACTATTTGGAATGGTATAGAAGTTTGGATTTTCCCACAGACTGTGACAGTTTGTGAAGGGTAGGAATAATTTTGGACTGGACATGTTTTGCTGAAATGTAAATGAAAGATGAAAATTTCTTCTCCACAATAATACCTGTTGTACATCGTCTTATTATCTTTTGAGAGACACCTACTGCATGTCATTTCCCGTCAAAAAATGACTTGCTGGTTGAATAAAAGTAACTAAGTCAAAATTTGCCAGAGATATGAATAATTATGGGCAGCACTGTACATGTTCGTATAATAAATTATAGCAGAATAAAAAACACTAGGAGGAGGTCCCTGCCCTTGCAAGCTTACAATCTAGTGGGTAGTGGGGTGGAGACACTAGGGAAGGAGACACAGGAGTTAGAGGATGAGGCAGTGAGCCTCCACTGCGACCCAGAGCAAGTTATAAGCTTGTCTAAAAAGGTGTGTTTTGGGAATACGTTCGAAGGTTTCCAGGCTCAGAGCATGATGGGCAGGCTGTGGGAGAGAGTTCCAAAAGAGAGGTGATGCTCGTGAGAAGTCCTGGAGTTAGATTACACAATGCTTCACATGTATTTTTTCACCAATTTCTTCTGGTTTCATACAACATGAAACCAGAAAAAAGTGGTGAAAAAATACATGTGAAGCATTGTGTAATCTAACTAATACGACTTTACGTTTTCTCCAATTAAATACCTATTTTGGAATTCTTGGGTTGTTTATGCATGTGAGGGGGAGGAGTTTACTATAATATTTTTGGCTTTACATAGAGTTCCTAAAGGTGCGTACACACTCACTATATCCGGCAACGACGGGTCCGTCAGACCCTCACGCTGGGCGGACGTTCAGCCGACAGTAGTGCGTGTGTCGGCGGACTGATAAGGCTGTTTCTGAATGATGCACTGAGAAACAGCCTTATCAGTCCACCAACGGCTGAGCGTCCGCCCAGTGGTAGGGTCTGACAGACCCATTGTTGCCAGATGTACTGTAGTGCGTGTGTACGCACCTTTAGAGATGTGAAGCCTGCAGATGACTAAGCCTGCAAGGCTTCACCCATAAATGAAAGAAATCGAGATCCCACTATAGTGTAGTATTTTAGATCAAACTTCAAAATGAAAAATGCGTGTATACTCACAGGTGTGGGTTACCTGTAGGTAACAACTTTATAGGCACTTTATAGGCAGTAGTGTAACTTAAAGAGACTCTGAAGCGAGAATAAATCTCGCTTCAGAGCTCATAGTTGGCAGGGGCATGTGTGCCCCTGCTAAAACGCCGCTATCCCGCGGCTAAACGGGGGTCCCTTCACCCCCAAATCCCCCCTTGCAAAATCCACGACCAACTTGGTCGTGGGTTTTGCTCCTCCTGGAGGCAGGGCTAACGGCTGCAGCCCTGCCTCACAGCGCGTCTATCAACGGTGCATCACCGCCTCTTCCCCGCCCCTCTCAGTGAAGGAAGACTGAGAGGGGCGGGGGAGAGGCGGAGGTACGCGTCTGATAGACGCGTGTGAGGCAGGGCTGCAGCGGTTAGCCCTGCCTCAATGCCGAAGAGATCCCCCACTGCACGGAAGGGATTTGGGGGTAAGGGACCCCCGTTAAGCCGCGGGATAGCAGCGTTTTAGCAGGGGCACACATGCCCCTGCTATCTATGAGGTCTGAAGCGAGATTTATTCTCGCTTCAGACTCTCTTTAAAGGGGAACTTCAGCCTAAACAAACATACTGTCATTAACCCCCTTGGCGGTATGAAAAATACCGCCAGGGGGAAGCGCAGCAGTTTTTTACATTTTTTTTTAAATCATGTACCGAGCCCAGGGCTCGCTACATGATAGCCGCTGCTCAGCGGCATCCCCCCGCCCGCTTTGATCGCCTTCGGCGATCTCCGATCAGGAAATCCCGTTCAAAGAACGGGATTTCCTGGAGGGCTTCCCCCGTCGCCATGGCGATGGGGCGGGATGACGTCCTGACGTCGGGACGTCATTGGGAGACCCGATCCACCCCTCGGCGCTGCCTGGCACTGATTGGCCAGGCAGCGCACGGGGTCTGGGGGGGGGGGCGCGCGGTCTGGGGGGGGGGGGGGCGCGCCGCACCGGATAGTGGCGATCGGGCGCGCGGCGGCGGGCGATCAGGGTGCTGGCACAGCTAGCACAGTGCTAGCTGCGTCCAGCAAAAAAAAATTATTTAAATCGGCCCAGCAGGGCCTGAGCGGCACCCTCCGGCGGCTTACCCCGTGTCACACACGGGGTTACCGCTAAGGAGGTTAAGTTACATAAGCTATATTAATTAAAATAGATAGGTAATATAATGTCTTACCCACCCGGTTTTAAAAGAACAGGCAAATGTTTGTGATTTCATGGGAGCAGCCATCTTGTTCATGGGGGCAGCCATCTTTTTGTTTGAAAGGAGGTGACAGGGAGCATGAGACACAGTTCCAACTATCCTGTGTTCTGATTACCTCTCCCAGCTGCACACGCTAGGCTTCAAATTTCACACACAAAAAAAAAAAAAATTGCACCAAAACAGCAGAATGAGAACAACAATATCAGAAATCCCATCATGCTTTGCATAGCATCAGGGGAAAAATGCCCGGGCAGTTTTCTTCTGTGCAGCTAAAAATGAGGCTTGGGTAAGAAAAACAAAGTTCTGATGCTGTGAAACTGTTAAAGAAACACCAAGCCTTTTCATTGCGGCTGAGTAGATTTTTAGTCTGGAGGGTCACTTTAAGCGTTTCGTAGGACCAAGCCCACTTCTTCAGGCAGTGAAACAGGAGCAGCTGTAGATGTAATTATAACAAGTGTGGCGTCTCCGTGATCATGGAGATGCCACGCATGCTCTGATTACAGATACAGCTGCTCCGGTTCTACTGCCTGAAGAAGTGGGCTTGGTCCTAAGAAATGCGTTGCATTTTTGGAGTACACAAAGATCTTTGCTGATAAATCTTGTATTGATTCTTCAGTGTAGAGGTAAATGCTACTTCCCCTCAATTTTATTTGTTTCATTTTGTTGGCACCTCTGTTACATGAGTATATTACACTTGTGGGTGGACAGACTAGTTAATATGGTACTATTTCAAACTTCAGAGTGAAACCAAGAAAACTTGCCTTGACTGCATTGAATAAGACTGTGAAGCACAGTATAGGAGAGGACAAAATGTGTTTGAAGGTGATATGATTGATGATGTATCATGCATAACACACTACTCCCCCTCACCGAGAAGCAGCTGGAGACATTCTTCATTCATATGGGTATTATTGAATTCACGCCGTGCACAGCACCTCCACTTTAACAAAGTATAGCGGTACAGTTAAATGGAAGAAAATTGACAAGCATCTCCGACTGTATGATGCAATTAGACTCGGCCTCTCTTGAGCTTATCATAATCCACAAAGCCAGCGCCAGTCGGCGGGTCATAAATATAGGATAATTTTTCACACTCGGAAATGTAATGATGCTCAAACATGAATCAATAAATCTTACTAAAGTCATTTACGTCTCCTTCTTGAACCCCTGTGCCATTATTTTAGAACTGCTGTATTAAATCTTATTTTCTCAGTTTGTACATAGAGCGCGGTTAATGAAAAATAATGTTATGTTGATGCGATAACAGAATAGGTGAAGCTGCAGGGGATTGCTGACGCCAATCAGGTTAGGAAGTTTTGTGGGATAAATGCAGAGGATAGAAACCACCTGCATTTATTTACCTTGCCAATGCTATGAAGGTGGAGAGGTGGGATGGTGCAGAGCCGGGACAAGGTCCTCCAGCACCCAAGGCTGAGACACCAAAGTGCGCCCCTCCATCCCTCCCACCCCAGCCATCACACACTGATTGCTATTAGACTAAGAGGCGCCCCAGGTCCCTCAAACCCACCAACACCTTAATCTCTAGATATCTGTCTTACAATCACTGCCATGTAGCCCCTTTTCTTATTTCTCTCTCCCTCAAACACTATAGGGGAATGATAGCTGAGTGAGCTGAGCGCCCCCTGCCACACTGCGCAATGAGGCTGGAGCCTCTATCGCCTCTGCCTCGGTCCAGCCCTGGGATGGTGGAAGGGGTGGAGGGGAGGTGTTGGCTCAGTAGATAACATGCTTGGTTTTTTAGTTCTTACTTGCTTGAACAATGTATTGTATTTAATAAATATTAGTTTCAAGCAGTATACAAATGTGAGATAATAAGCAGGATTGGACTATTAACTTCATTGTACACTGCAAGCCCTTTACAGTTCGGAATTCTTTACTTAAATTGGACCTGAACTTTTGCACAGGACAGAACGAAAACTTAGAGAAATGCACCCTGTATGTATTTAGAGAGTTTAGCCTGTCTTATTCCCTCTCATCTGTGACTATTCAAACTTAACTTACTCAAAATTAACTTACCTGTATGTTCTTGGGGTATGGAGGGAAATCGGAGAGCCCAGAGGAAACCCCTGCAGACATGGGGAGAACATACACACTCCTTGTGCCCTGGCTTGGGTACGAACAGGGGACCTGGCGCTGCAAGGCAAGAGTGCTATCCACCACACCACTGTGCCGCCGCAATGCGCAAATAATATGCAGTGCCCTTTTTACAGTCTGTTGTGTTGGGTTCCTGCTGTTACAGGGAACACAACAGCCACTGTGAACCTAGCCTTACTTAAAGAGAACCTGTAACAAAAAAAGTTCCCCTGGGGGGTACTTACCTCGGGAGGGGGAAGCCTCAGGGTCCCAATGAGGCCCCCCCTCCCCTGTAGCTGCAGGCAATCCAGCGCTGGCTCCCCCGAAGTGTCAGACAATCCTCCCTCGACAAGCCTGACAAGCACTGATTTATTTACCTTCCTTGGCTCCAGTAGGGGCGCTGTTGCAGGTCTCCGCATGGAGATAGGCGAAAATAGCCCATCTATGTTGGGTCCACTCTACTGCGCAGGCGCAGGAGACTTGCGCCTGTGCATTAGAGCGGGCCAAAAGCGATCAGCTATTTCCGCCTATCGCTCAGCAGAGAGCTGATACTGCGCCTGCGCTGGAGGCGGGAAGGTAAATATTTACATTACATTCCCACTGTTCAGGGAGCTTTATCGCTGCTGCCATAGGACCGAGGAGGATGGTGGAAGCCTCAAAAGGATCCAGAGGCTTCTCTCACCCGAGGTGAGTACCCTCCGGGGGAGTTTTTTTTTGTTACAGGTTTTCTTTAACTTGTTGATGTACTTGGGTTTGGGTTATAGATCACTACAGGATCATCCTCACACCCAACACAGCATCTCCATTGCATTGGGATGGTGAGTTTACAGAATGACAGGGTTAATATACCAAAGAGAGGATTGGAAAACAAGAAATGTTTAAACATGTATTTTGTGTGTTTACAGAGCGAATGTAATAATCAACTAAACAAAATAATACTTCAGCTGCTAATTGTCTTGAAGCGCTGCCAGATTAGCAATTTTGAAACAGCATTATAAATGACATTGTAAAGTGCTGGCAACAAGTCACAAAAAACTGCTGGTAAATAACAAAGGCCAGAGGTAGAGCATCTACACAATAATTGCGGGTGTTTTCTACTGTCTCATTTCATAATCGCTCCGAATCAATGCTGAGATGGAGGGAAGTGCTGAGACGCATTGTAAGCTAGGTTTTTGTTGGCTGTTTATTGTCTGCCGAGCCAGACTCGGTTTCTCAATGTTTATACACCAGGTACAAATCTGAAACAATTAGATCTCTTTTGCCATTTGTTCATGCTTTTATTATTGTAAATACATTTTTAAGCACTTAAAAACATTGGAACATTTCTAAGGAGGCAAATGTTGTCGAGCACACATTTTGTCATTGAAAACAAGAATAATTATTACTATTTTTAATCATAATAATAAAAAAGTCAACAAGTATTTTCAAAGATGAAATGACCTTAAAGCGGAATGAAACCCAGCATTTCTTCCTTGCAATTATTTACAGCATATTATATACAACCAGCATTTTTTTTTTTACTATAACAGCATTCAAAGAGTTACACACAAGACTTCAAAGTTCAGTGCAGAGAAATCTGGACTAATCCGAAGTGGAGATAATGTTATCTTGTGTTTACTTAATTGTATCAAGTGAGGAATGTGACACTTTCTACGACTGTGCAGAAGCTCCTGGACACAGACAGAAACTCAAAGCATTTTTGCCTTTGATGCATACTGAATAAAACCAGTTATGAATAAAATGCAAAGTCAGCTCTCAAAGCAAAAAAAAGTACTTTTGGGAACTTGTCAGTTCTAAATGAATAATAATACTTATGCACATATGTAAATATGATAACCGTATGACATATAAAAAGTGGGAAAACATGTTTTTATTGAATATTATGTCAGGGTTTTATACCGCTTTAACTGCTTGCAATTCCAGGATATAGATTCTACGTCCTAATTAGTGCTGCTGTAGGTTGCACGTGCATGCCTGCACGTGATTATGCGCATACACGTGCATGGTCCTGTGAATGATTGATGATAGCTAACAGCAACAATCATTCAATACAATTCAGAAACATTTGTTAAAGTGACACGGTCCCAATAAAATAAAAAGTGTTTTTTTTTTTAAATCCCCAGTTAATCTTTAACCCCAACCTAGCCTAATAACCACTGCAAAACCTATACATGTTTATAAACTTTTAATGACTGCTGCCTGTAGCAATTGGATGCAAAGTTTATTGACCTGTAGAGATGTCGCGAACCTCCGATTTTCGGTTCGCGAACTTTTGCGGAAGGTTCGGTTCCCGAAACTTTCGCGAACCGCAATAGACTTCAATGGGGAGTCGAACTTCAAAATTTTGAAAAATTTCTGCTGATTGGAAAAATGATAGAAAAGATCTTTCATGGGGTCTAATACCTGCAGGAAGACATGGTTGAGTAAAATACACATCAAAAGTCCCAGAAAAAAATCTAAATTTAAAACAAAGCAGAGTTTTAAGGTCAGAAATCACATTGAATGTTCAATTGCAGGCCTACACTACTTTATGACATCAGGAATTCCCTCTCTCCCTCTCTCTCTCTCCCTCCCGGAGGGAGGAAGGTCTCATCTTCCAGGGAATTATAGTATTTCAAAAACCAGCTTACATACCATGGCTGGGAACTGAACCCAGGCTGGGCTGGGAATTGAACCCAGGTCATAGTGTGCAGTAGGTAACTCATTTAACCACTATACCACCAACCACACTACATGCTGAAGCCAGCCTAGCATGTACCATTATGATCAATCCAAGAGAAAAATTAGCTTGCTTAATCCACGGAATTGTACTATATCAAAAGCCAGCTTACATACCGTGGCTGGGAATTAAACCCAGGTCTCAGTGTGCAATAGGTAACTCATTTAACCACTATACCACCAACCACACTACATGCTGAAGCCAGCCTAGCATGCCATGTACCATTATGATCAATCCAAAAGAAAAATTAGCTTGCTTAATACACGGAATTGTACTATATCAAAAGCCAGTTTACATACCGTGGCTGGGAATTGAACCCAGGCTGGGAATTGAACCCAGGTTGCAGTGTGCGGTAGGTAACTCATTTAACCACTATACCACCAACAACACTACATGCTGAAGCCAGCCTACCATGTACAATTGTGATATACCCAAGAGAAAAATGATCTCTCTCTCTCTAGGACTTAATGCCATTGAAGTGAATTTTCAGCTTAAAACCATCAACGGATACCGGCAGAATTTCACAGGCAATTTCGGAATTCCGCCAGATTGAAAAAGCAATTCCGTTCCGACCAAACGGATTTCCGCCTAAAATTGCGGAAGATACAATTCCGCGGAAAGCGGTGACCATCCCTACTAGAGAGAGAGAGAGAGAGAGAGAGATGAATCTACCTGGCTATCTGGGGTTCTCTTCGGACAACTGTTGAATACAAAAGGCAAGGCCATGCCTGGGTGGGCTTGAAATACCAACCTTGCAGTTACCAGCCAAACACACTAACCAATTGTGCCACACAGACTGTGTACCGCAAAAACTGTGCATGCAGGTGCTGTTGAATGATTTTATGAGGATGTATGTGTGTCTTTTGGAGGAAGGAAGTAAGTCTGCTCCAAGAAGTTTCAGCATGTAGTGTTGTTGGTGGTATAGTGGTTAAATGAGTTACCTACCGCACACTGCGACCTGGGTTCAATTCTCAGCCCAGCCTGGGTTCAATTCCCAGCCACGGTATGTAAGATGGCTTTTGATATAGTACAATTCCGTGGATTAAGCAAGCTAATTTTTCTCTTGGATTGATCATAATGGTACATGCTAGGCTGGCTTCAGCATGTAGTGTGGTTGGTGGTATAGTGGTTAAATAAGTTACCTACTGCACACTGAGACCTGGGTTCAATTCCCAGCCACGGTATGTAAGCTGGCTTTTGATATAGTACAATTCCGTGTATTAAGCAAGCTAATTTTTCTCTTGGATTGATCATAATGGTACATGCTAGGCTGGCTTCAGCATGTAGTGTGGTTGGTGGTATAGTGGTTAAATGAGTTACCTACCACACACTGCAACCTGGGTTCAATTCCCAGCCTGGGTTCAATTCCCAGCCACGGTATGTAAGCTGGCATTTGATATAGTACAATTCCGTGGATTAAGCAAGCTTATTTTTCTCTTGGATTGATCATAATGGTACATGCTAGGCTGAATTCAACATGTAGTGTGGTTGGTGGTATAGTGGTTAAATGAGTTACCTACCACACACTGAGACCTGGGTTCAATTCCCAGCCCAGCCTGGGTTCAATTCCCATCCACGGAATGTAAGCTGGCTTTTGAAATACTACAATTCCCTGGAAGATGAGACGCTCCTACCTCCGGGAGGAGGGAGAGAGGGAGGAGGGAGTGAGTATAAGGAATAACTATCAGCTAGGAACAAACCTCCAAGATCCTAACTAAACTCTCCCTAGCAGAGTCTGTCAGCAGCTGTCCCTTAACTAATTACTGGAGTCAGACGAGTGAGTAAAATGACTGCAGAACCTTGCTCTTTATAAGGGGGGGGGCCTCCAAGAATGAGTGCAGTCTGATTGGTGACAATGTGCCTGCTGACTGTGATGTAGAGGGTCAAAGTTCTGCTCAATAGAGTATTATGGGGCGAATCAAACCTCCGGGAAAGTTCGCCTTCGCCGATGAAGGCGAACAGCCCGAAGTTCGCCTGGAACCATTCGCCGGTGAACCGTTCGGGCCATCTCTATGACCCGTACTCACTGGTAGATGGTTCAGGGAACGCTCAGTGATGTGACCTGACGAACAAGCATTCCTCAGTCCATCTCCTTACCTGCGACGACACGCATTAGGACACAATGGGCATGAACAAGAGTTCAAACGATCGTGGCACTTTGCACAGGGATCTTAAAAATCCTATGCGCTGTGACGTTTGTAATTGCCACACATCAAAGCATCGTTCGCCTAATCGCACACACGTACCCACGTTGTGAAATTGCGGAAATGATCGCTCGTCGCGCAAAAAAATTGCTGGTCGCAGGAAAAATTGCTTCAAAAGTCGGAACGTGGGTACATAATAAGTGTATACAGGGCTAAACCTCTTTTTAATCCTTTCTCTAAAATGACTGGGCTCCATGCACAGTGCTGAGAGCAGAGAGAATTTTGTGTAGAATTACAACAATCTTGTTACCTTGTACAATTTTTCAGTAACGTTAATGAAAACATTTATTACTAGCAATTTGTTTTGTCTGTCATTCGCAATTAATGACCCTTAAAATGACAAGCTCCTCTGCAAAATGCTCCTATTGATCTGTGGGTGATGCATTCACACCATTGTGCTGGTTTTTATTCATGGCAGCTCCATCCACCCAACATGGTGTTAATTATCATTAAAAAGTAGTTAAGGCAGGATCAGCTGCTCAGTTCCAAGCAGATCCCTATGGACCTATTATCCAAAGTGACCAATCTTCATTTGGACCTTCTATGTGATTGGGCATTTGGCACATCAGGTCTTTAATGATGAATATTCACCTGATTATTACATCACAATTATTTTAAGAGTGAATACATTTCCTGGAAAAAATGGTGCTGATGATCAGAGCTTTTATCAAGCCACAAACTAAATTCAGTGATATGTAAAAAAACAACCGTACTTCTGGAGTAACAGTTGCCAATCGTGAATGAGTTGATTCCAGTGCCTGGTAATTTTGGCTGTTCTGTAGCATAAACATTTCACACTGGATGCTGAAGTGGAGGGAAGGTGAGTATTGGCTATGCTGAGCTATTAGGGTTATTATTTAGAGTTGAGGAAATATTAGGAAGGATAGTGTTAGGATATGGGGTGGTGGAAGCCAGCTTAGTTTTTAGTTGTTATGGTTAGGAGGTTTGGCTTAAGCATCAGGAAGGTGATCATGTCGGTGAGGAGTAGTGATCGGCGAACATCCAGATGTTCGGGTTCGGGGGGGTTCGGCCGAACATGCCCCCGATATTCGGCATGTTCGGGCCGAACCCCGAACCCAACCCGAACATGTCCCTTTGGGGCCCCTATAGGGTCCCAGCATAAAGGGAGAGCATGCCCGGAGCGCAGGGGGGGGGGGTCGGAAATGCCCCCCACCCCTCCCTGCTAAGCTCTCCCTTCTGCTGGACCCTATAAAATTAAATCTAAGTCCCCCGAAGGTACCTTGCAGGCTGGCAGGAGGAGGGCAGGAAGCGGGCAGCCGGAGAGCATAGGCGCTAGTACCATCTGATACTTCCGCCCTCTCTCTGACTCACTTCCTGTTTACATTTGTAAGTCACGTCAAGAGAGAGCAGAAGTACCGTGATGACGCGTACAAGGGTACGCGTCATCTACATGATGACACGTACCCTCGTACGCGTCATCGCGGTACTCCTGCTGTCTCTTGACGCGACTTACAAAAGTAAACAGGAAGTGCGTCAGAGAGATGGCGGAAGTACCAGATAGTACTAGCGCCTATGCTCTCCGGCTGCCTGCTTCCTGCCCTCCTCCTGCCAGCCTGCAAGGTACCTTTGGGGGACTTAGATTTAATTTTATGGGGTCCAGCAGAAGGGAGAGCTTAGCGGGGAGGGGTGGGGGGCATTTCCGACCCCCCCCCTGCGCTCGGGGCATGCTCTCCCTTTATGCTGGGACCCTATATGGGGCTATGTTCGGCCGGACACGGCTGTGTTCGGCCGAACAAAGAAGGCCTGTTTGGGTTCGGGCAGCGTGGCCGAGCACCATCCCGAACACCATGAGGTGTTCGGGGGGGTGCCGAACTGAACCCGAACAGGCCAAAATCCGGGCGAACCCGAACAGTGGCGAACACTGTTCGCCCATCACTAGTGAGGAGAGGTTATTGTTCGCATGAAGAGGAGGATTACATTAGGCAGAAAGGGGAGTACATAAAGGTTAAGGTTAGGCATAAGGAAAAAGTTTTTATCATTGAAGAATTAGTTAGAATTAGGTAAATGAACAGGGCAAATGCCAAATTAGAGTGTATTACCAGTCTGAAAATATCAACTTTTCTCCTGCTAAATTTAGCATTTCTGAATCAAAACTAGCCCACCAATCTGTCTTTCTCGCACTATCAATCACACCATTTGTGTTTGAAACAGATAGGGAGAGTTGTCCATAGACATAGGCCAATTTATACACCTGGCCGGGTGTACTTCTTGGATCACCGATTTCCAATTGGTCAATGCAAAGGACCAACAGGAAGCCCAAGTAGCAATTTGAAATGGCCACCAATGGAATTTCAGTAGTTAGTAGCAGCAAGTTATTAAAAGTTTAGAAGAACAGAATAACAAAAGACTGAAAGAATAGAACAGAAGATCTAAGAAGAAGGATTACATTTATAGATGAAATGACCAAAGAAGACAAAATTATACAAAAGAGGAAAGAGAGAAGAAATAAGGATACACATGAAAATAAGAGTATATTTAAACATATGTTATTTTTTATAAAATATGTAAAATATTTAATGCAGAGGATTTCTACCAAGCACTCTGGTTTCCTCCTAGATTCCAAAAACATACTGGTAGGTCATTTGGCTCCACCACAAAATTGGCCTAAGACTGTGGCAGGGACGGAGACGATGATTATGGTAAGGACTACAGGGAGTGCAGAATTATTAGGCAAATTAGTATTTTGACCACATCATCCTCTTTATGCATGTTGTCTTACTCCAAGCTGTATAGGCTCGAAAGCCTACTACCAACTAAGCATATTAGGTGATGTGCATCTCTGTAATGAGAAGGGGTGTGGTCTAATGACATCAACACCCTATATCAGGTGTGCATAACTATTAGGCAACTTCCTTTCCTTTGGCAAAATGGGTCAAAAGAAGGACTTGACAGGCTCAGAAAAGTCAAAAATAGTGAGATATCTAGATGCAGCACTCTTAAAATTGCAAAGCTTCTGAAGCGTGATCATCGAACAATCAAGCGTTTCATTCAAAATAGTCAACAGGGTCGCAAGAAGCGTGTGGAATAACTAAGGCGCAAAATAACTGCCCATGAACTGAGAAAAGTCAAGCGTGCAGCTGCCAAGATGCCACTTGCCACCATGTTGGCCATATTTCAGAGCTGAAACATCTCTGGAGTGCCCAAAAGCACAAGGTGTGCAATACTCAGATACATGGCCAAGGTAAGAAAGGCTGAAAAACGACCACCACTGAACAAGACACACAAGCTGAAACGTCAAGACTGGGCCAAGAAATATCTAGATTTTTCTAAGGTTTTATACAATACAATACAATAATAATACAATACAATAACATTTCTATAGCGCTTTTCTCCCATAGGACTCAAAGCGCTTAGGCTCTCTCAGATTCAGTAATTAGTAGGATGAAGTATTCACACAACAAAAGTTATATTTCTGCAAATGCCAGACTGAACAGGTGGGTTTTCAGTCTGGATTTAAACACGTCCAGGGATGGGGCTGTCCTGATCTGTTGAGGTAAGGAGTTCCAAAACATAGGGGCAGCATGACAGAAGGCTCTGGGACCAAAAGTTTCTAAGTGGACTCTGGGTATGACTAGATTATTAGAACCTGTGGATCTGAGAATGCGGGGATTGCTACGCAGCTGTAACATATCTTTCATGTATCCAGGGCCTAGATTATTCAGGGATTTAAATGTCAGTAGGCCGATCTTGAATAGGACCCTCCATTCTATAGGTAGCCAGTGAAGGGAATGCAGGACTGGCGTTATGTGGCAGTGACGGGGTTGGTTGGTTAGCAGTCTGGCAGCAGTATTCTGTATCAGCTGTAGGCGGTACAAGGCCTTTTTTGGAAGGCCAGTGTAGAGAGCATTGCAGTAGTCCAGTCGGGATGTGATGAAGGCGTGGACTAAGGTTGGCAGATCTTCTGGGGGTATGAGGTGCTTGATTTTTGCAATGTTCTTCAGGTGAAAATAGGATGATTTCACCACAGCAGAGATTTGAGTTCTGAAGTTTAAATCCCCATCAATTAGAACTCCCAGGCTACGCACATGATCAGAGCTGCGTAGATCCGTGCCTCCTATTCCCAGTGGTGAAGACTGCAAGTTAAGTTGTTTTGTTATCATGCTCTGCCCTCCAATCAGAAGGACTTCAGTTTTGTCTGCATTTAGTTTCAGCCAGTTGTCATTCATCCATTGCTGTAGTTCACGTAAGCAGGCGTTTATAGTTAGAGTTGGGTCTATCACACCAGGCTTGAAGGAAAGATATAGTTGGGTGTCGTCTGCATAGCAGTGGTATGTCAGGCCATGTTTTTGGATTAGTTTTCCCAACGGTAGCATGTAAATCGTGAAAAGCAGGGGAGAGAGGATTGAGCCCTGGGGCACCCCATACTTAAGTGTTACAGGGGTGGACAGGAAGGGCCCCATAGACACTTTGTGGGTTCTGCCACTCAAGAAGGATTGGAACCACTGAAGTACTATGCCATCAATGCCGCAGTATTCCTGTAGCCTGTTTATCAAGATGTCATGGTCAACTGTGTCAAAGGCTGCAGAAAGGTCTAGCAGTATGAGGATCGAGCACTCTCCTCTGTCTCTCTGTCTCTTGCCATGAGCAGGTGGTTGCATATTTGGATGAGGGCAGTTTCAGTGCTGTGGTGTTTCCTGAAGCCAGACTGGAATGGGTCATAACTGTTATTTTGTAGGATTCTGGCTTCTAGCTGGAGGTATACAGCTTTTTCAATTAGCTTTCCCAGAAAGGGGAGGTTAGAGACAGGTCTGTAGCTGGTCATTGCATCTGGGTCCAGGGAGGGTTTTTTGAGGAGAGGTCTGATGATTGCTTCCTTCAGTAAAGCAGGAAATATCCCTGATTGTAAGGAACAGTTAACAATTTTGAGGAATACCGGTACGAACAGGTCGGGGCAGTTCAACATGAACTGTGTTGGGCCAGGATCCAGGTCACAGGTAGTTAGGCGGACGTGAAGGAGGATGCTTGATGTGACTTCTTCATCAATTTCTTTGAAGTTTGACCAAGGTGTTACGTTGTCTCTGCTAATGGTCTTGCGCTATATTAGGCTCAGATGCTGTAAGTTGGATGGCGGACCTTATAGCGGAGACTTTGTCTGTGAAGAAATGGGCAAATTGGTCACAGAGGTCCTTTGAAGACTCGATATTAAGTTTTTGACATGCTGGGTTGCAGAGTGGACTGATGAAATGAGAATGAGTCTTGATGGGCCAGATGGATGGGCCCGTGGCTGGATTGGTAAAGGGCAGAGAGCTCCAGTCTGACTTAGACGCCAGCAAGGTGGAGGTGGAGTACTGGTTTGGGCTGGTATCATCAAAGATGAGCTTGTGGGGCCTTTTCGGGCTGAGGATGGAGTCAAGCTCAACTCCCAGTCCTACTGCCAGTTTCTGGAAGACACCTTCTTCAAGCAGTGGTACAGGAAGAAGTCTGCATCCTTCAAGAAAAACATGATTTTCATGCAGGACAATGCTCCATCACACGCGTCCAAGTACTCCACAGCGTGGCTGGCAAGAAAGGGTATAAAAGAAGAAAAACTAATGACATGGCCTCCTTGTTCACCTGATCTGAACCCCATTGAGAACCTGTGGTCCATCATAAAATGTGAGATTTACAAGGAGGGAAAACAGTACACCTCTCTGAACAGTGTCTGGGAGGTGGTGGTTGCTGCTGCACGCAATGTTGATGGTGAACAGATCAAAACACTGACAGAATCCATGGATGGCAGGCTTTTGAGTGTCCTTGCAAAGAAAGGTGGCTATATTGGTCACTGATTTGTTTTTGTTTTGTTTTTGAATGTCAGAAATGTATATTTGTGAATGTTGAGATGTTATATTGGTTTCACTGGTAAAAATAAATAATTGAAATGGGTATATATTTGTTTTTTGTTAAGTTGCCTAATAATTATGCACAGTAATAGCCACCTGCACACACAGATATCCCCCTAAAATAGCTAAAACTAAAAACAAACTAAAAACTACTTTCAAAAATATTCAGCTTTGATATTAATGAGTTTTTTGGGTTCATCGAGAACATGGTTGTTGTTAAATAATAAAATTATTCCTCAAAAATACAACTTGCCTAATAATTCTGCACTCCCTGTAGACAGGTCGAGATTTACCTCACAAGAGCCTATAGGCACAGATGTCCTGGCACCTTAGACTTTGCCCTCCAGGACCCTACACACCCCCATTATACTGCACTGCTGTCACTGCTCTCTTACTTCCCTTGCTGTCATAGGTGCCCCTTAGTATAAGGTAGCTAGAACTACCCTCAATATTAAGTAGCTAGAGGTGCCCCTAAGTATAAGTTAGCTAGAGGAACCTCAGTATTAAGTAGCTAGATGTTCCCTTGACTAAAGGGAGATCCCGTAAGTGAAATGCTGAGTGAATAACCTCTCATTTACACTCTCATCAGGACACTGTATAGGCAAGGAGGGAGTGAGGTGCTCAGGGAGGGAAGCTAGCCGCCTTTCCCTCATCAGGCGCCTGTAGGCACCTAGATGACTTTAGATTTTGTAAGGTATGGCAAAATATGTAATTAACTGTGTAAATACAGTAATAACATGATTGTTATTATTATTTATTTAAAATAAACTTTTTACATTTAATGTTTCTTAAAAATAGAAAGGTGGTTAAAAGTGACTCTGTTACTCAATTACTTGCAAAAGAGTGAACATCTTGGGATACCTTTATTTTTAAAGGGAACTTTACGATTCCACCATAAGCCTCCTCTGGCTTACCCCCACATGTACGGAGTAGAACACAGCAGTAATCCAGGTAAACAATCTATGTTGAAACAGGTAATGTGGGCACCAGAGGCGCTGCAATAAAATGGTCGCCACATAGACCACAATGTTAATTTCGGCTATAAGGAAAAAAGAGGAATGCTTCCGGCATTGGCTGCTAAAATGTTTATTTAAGAATATGCAATCACCTCCTTATGTGTGATAAAAGATGAAAGGCCCAGTCCTGATGGATAAGGTGGCAGTGGCTGCAGGGCTCTGGTTTGTCTGATGGACATTTTGCTCACAAGAGCTTCCTCCGAGGCAAGTGTCATTTCAATAGTGCCGGATGCATTCCTCTTTTTTCCTTATTGCCAACCTCTCATCTATTTGATCCTGAACACGCTGACAGTAACCAGGTGTTAGCTGCCTACATATGAGAACCCTACCAAACTGGTAGTGCCGGAAATTTCCCTATCTCTCTCCCTTATAATTGTGGCTACGCCGGTGCCCAGGCAGGTATTTGGGTGCTGATAGTGCCTGATAAATATTGGGATGAGGCGGCCGATGCCTGATACATTTAGCGGAAATTGTGACAGGAGGTGAGCGGTGTTGGTTAGGGTTAGCCGTCGGTAGGGGAAGGGCTCATGTGAGAATAGGTTAGGCATAAATATCTGCAAATTTTGTGGCAGGGAGGTTAGTTAGAGTTAGACATTGATAGAGGGATGGTTCATTTAGGAAAAGGTTAGGCATAAATACTGGCAAATTTTGGTTGGTTAAAGTTAGTCTTTAGTAGAGGGCTAGCTTGTGGGAGAACAGAGTTTGGTTAGATGTTAGTAAAAGTTTGGTAAACCTTAGTGATAATTTTCAATTGGTATTAGGTACTCACAATGGTGGAATATCAGTAATTTTACTTGTATTACACTAGTGCCCTTCTGCCGCGTCCAAATTACTGCACCACCCTTTTAAATTTACTTGTAACCTAACCATCAATATCATTGTCTCGTAGGCTTAAAGAAAACCTGAAGCAAAAATAAACTTATGAGATAATGATTGTGCTCTGTGTCCTCCTTCTCCCCTGACAGTCTTCAGCTTGCTCCACTCCACGATCCTCCTCAGGCTTCAGTGTGTGCTGGCTGGGAAGTGCAGGTGCTGCCGCCCACTGATTCAGCTCTCCTCGGGGAAACTTGCTGCTGCTGCTTCTCCCCATCAGGCCCAGGAACTTCAGGAAGACCGCGCTCCGTTCAAAACGGCTGGGAGGCAGAGCTTCAGTGTGGCCAATCTTGGAGGTGACAGGGAGAAGGGGTGGAGCAGCTGGGTTGGTGCTATGCTGCGCTGGGCAATGCTGCAAGGGGAGCAGAGAGCGGCATAGCAACAGACTGGGGGCTGAAGTGCTCCGCATCAGGTGACAGAGGTTCGTGGCACAGTGGGCGGAGATCCGTAGCACGTGCTTCGGATCTTTAGCCCTAGCGACGCCTCTGATTGTATGTGTAGTACAGCTAAGAAATAGAACATTAGTAGCAAAGAAAAGAGTCTCATATTGTTTTCCCATACAAAAAGTTTTCATCTATGCAAAAGAGCTTCTCTGAGCTATTCCACCCATTGGGTGAAATACAGTCCTGTTTCCTGCGACACTTACACAGCCAAGAAACAGTAAGTAAACAGCTTGAGATAAGGTTTTACTGCTGGAAAAGTCAAAGGGTCATTATTTCTGCTTTGTTTTATAGCTTTAAAGACAGAGAGTGGTTTTAAATCTGCAACTGTGACAGTATGATGCAAGGTATTAAAAAAAAAAGCTATATAACTGAAAATAAAAATATGAGACTATTTTCTCTGCTACTAATGTTCTATTCATTATCCGTACTACACATACAAATCATTATTCTTTTTTTTTGCTTTAGGTTTGCTTTAATACAGTGGTAAGTAGATGTATTTTTGTCCTGTTTATGAGTTCTTCACCAGCATTTGTTACTTCATAAATAATGATACATAAAGCTTTGTGTTATCTCACAGAGAAGAACATTAGACTGGCCATTTATGTGGCACACTTCATTTTGTTATTAGTAGCTGGGTTTAGTTCCGGCCTAGTCATAGTAAAGTCAGACTTATCAGTGGGATAGGCAACACTGAACGGGGAGGGGAAGGGCAGAGTGGATTTGATTGGGGCAGCTGAACTGACAGCATCCGGGCATCTGCAGGGAGGAGCATTTGAAAACACCGCAAGTTTAAAAGGGAGCAGCTATCTCCCCTGTTTGGAGCGGCTATTTTCTATGTGTAGCTGCTATTTGTAGCCGCAATTCGGGTGCCCTTTTGAACAAGATGTTGGTGTTAAGGTTAGGTGTGTGTGTGTGTGTGTGTGTGGGGGGGGGGGTAAGGTTAGTTGGGGGGTTAAGGGTAGTTGGGGAGGGTTAAGAGTAGTTGCCTGCGGGGGGGAGGGGGGTGTCAAGGGTTAGGCACTACCAGGGGTGGGGTTAAGGGTTAGGTACCACCAAGGGGGGTTAAGGTTAGGCACCACCGGGGGTGGAGTTAAGGGGGGATGGGGGTTAAGGGTTAGGCACCACAAGGGGAGGGTTTTGTGTGAGAGTAGGGAGAGGTTAGGTTATAGTATTGGTAAATATTACTGATATTTTACTATATAAATGTAGTAGAATATCTACCAATATTCCCCTCTCGTTATCCTGCGCCCTTTTAAATATGCGGCTTTTTGAAATGTATGCTCTGCAGTGTCACCCTGATTGGCGTTGTCACTTTCTCCATTCATCAAGCCGGGCCAGGCTTCCTGGATCAGTCAGCAGATGGGGCAGCCCTTTAGTGCAAACACCTGATACGGAGCCATTCGTCATCTGATAACATGATGGTTCAGCGGCAGCTGGCTCTCTGCTCGGCAGCCTGAGTACACATGTGATGGACCGGAGCCAGAGAAGCAGGCCTGGCCTCCCTGTCGTCCTCTGATAGGAATCGCAGTCCTGCACTGGACCAGGGAACAGGTGGAGGCTGAGAGGATGAAGTTATGGCCATGTGTTGCCGGGAACAGAAGCCGCTCGCGTTCCCCTCAGTGCAGCCGGCAATCACCAGAGATGACATCTGATAACACGATGCGATGTGAAAGGGTTGCATGCTTCCTCTCTGTCATTACACCAACACCAAACTGTATGCAATCATCACCGATTAATAAAATGCATTCCTACACTGGTATTTTAGCTGAACGAAGATGCAGTAAAGCAAAAAGCACTGCAAAGCACCTCAGACCAGAGCCCTGCGGAACAGAATGAAATAATGCAGAAGCCACTTGTCATTTTTAAAATTCATGAAGCCATTGCTGAGTAATCAGCAGTGAAAAATCAATAATTACGGCATCTGCCATTAAATTTCCTAGCCTGTAGCAGAATGCGGCACAGAGCTGGAGCTTCTTAAAGCTGCTCTGTAGCGCTCTTAGGTTGCATCAATACAGAATGCAGCACCACAGACCAAGAAGTTCTATGTAAAATAGATTCAGATCGATGGTAGAGTTTCCTCATAACTGCCTGGACAGATAAAATTAATGACACCAGGGTACTGGTGCACAACATTTCTCTCATGGGCTATCTTATTATTTATTTCCCTCATATTACCTATTAAATAACTTGTTCAGCTCCCAGGAAGCAAAACAAGAGCACTGGGAATAGGCAGTTCTTGAAAAACCTAAAGGGAACATGAAGTGAGATGGATACGGAGAGGCTTTCATATTAATACTTTAAAGAGAACCTGAGGTGAGAGGGATATGGAGGCTGCCATATTTATTTCCTTGTTAACAATGCCAGTTGCCTGGCAGCCCTGTTGATCTTCTGGCATACATAGCATCTGAGTCAAAACCCTGGACCAAGCACATGACTAATCCAGTAAAACTTGAGACAGCTGAGTCAGAGCCTGATCTGCGCAGGCTTGTTCAGGGTCTATGGCTAAAAATATTAGAGACACAGGCAGGGCCGGATTTGAACTTTTTGCCGCCCAAGGCCCACTATGACCCTCTTCCACCGGACCAACAGCCTCCTAAACTCCCCTCAACACGGCAGGGATTATATTGTAGGGTCCTCTGAGGACAGTTAGTGACATGATGGAAGGGATTAGATTGTAAACTCCTTGGTGGGCGGCACATTTGGTGATTGACAGGCAGCTCAGAGAACACTAGTGCCTGTATGCTACCCCTTCATCCCCTGAGTGCCAGATCCGGCTGTTGGTAGACACCCACCACCATGTGTAAACTCTGTGTTGCAGGACAAATGTTCGGCACGCTAACTGCTAATGCCACCCTGCTGCCCACAGCCCGCCTCTTGCTTCCCTGGTGCCCTAGGCCATGGCCTATGTGGCCTTGCCAGAAATCCGGCCATGGACACAGGATCAGGAGGGCTGCTAGGCAACTGGTATTTTTTAAAAGGAAATGAATATGGCAGCCCCCATGTCCTACTCACCTCGGGTTCCCTTTAAGCCATAGACCCTGAATAAGCATGCAGGTCAGGAGTTTTTGACAAAAAGATTAGCTGCATGCTTGTTTCAGGTGTGTGATTTAGACACACACTACTGACGAGAAAGATGAGCAGGACTGTATTGTTTAAAAGAGAATAAATGTGGCAGTCATCATATCCTTCTCAGTTCAGGTGTACTTTAACTATGGACCTTTTTTTATTTTACTGCACAGAAGTTCAGCCAGAATTTCCTAATTACAAACCTTGACAATCAAGTCAAGAGGTGATGTCCCCATAAAATTTAACTTGAAATACTTAATATTTTCCAGATAAAAAAACATATCTTTTTAGACTGCCTTTAAAGGGAACCTGAACCGAGTAAAATGATTTACAATAAACACATGATGTAGCTGCAAATGAATATTACATACAGTACTTATCTTGCCGAGAGTTCCTCCCAGAAGCTCAACATTTTCTTCTTACAACAATTCCTTCCAGTTCTGACAAGATTTTGTCAGAATTGAAATATATCAGTTGTTGTCAGTTATATATCAGTTGCTGTCAGTTATAATTAAAAGGACAAAGGATGAGCCCATGTTTCCCTATGGCTCATGTGGGCGATATTACAGTTTCACAACGTGCTGACCAGGAAGCTGTTCTGGGGAAATGGCTATTTTCAAAAAGGAGGACTGAGAATTCCATTATTTATTTATTTATTTATTGTATTTATAAAGCGCCAACATATTACGCAGCGCTGGACAATAAATAGGGATACATACAATATTTAGGGGTGACATACAGCAATATGACAATACAGGAATACAAGAAAACCAGATCACACAGCACAGTATGAGTACAAGGTAATGCTTAGTCAGTCACTGGAGGGGAGCATGGAGATTAGGCACGTTAGGTTCTCTCAGATGCATAGCATGGGTTCACAGTAATGGAGGTGCATGATCAGGTTGGACACAAAAGGAGGAGGACCCTGCCCAAAGGCTTACAATCTAAAGGTAGAGGTAGGGACACGAGAGGTAGGAGACCAGAGTTCAGCTGTGGGTTTAGAGCACTTGTGAGGGGTAGTAGGCCAGAGTGAAAAGGTGAGTTTTGAGGGCTTTCTTGAAGATGTTGAAGGAGGGAGCTGCCCTAATGGGTGGAGGTAGGGAGTTCCATAGTGTTGGAGCAGCTCTTGAGAAGTCCTGGAGGCGTGCATGGGACTGGGTGATGCGGGGAGTGGTTAGGCGAAGTTCGTTGGAAGAGCGGAGTGAGCAGCTAGGTGTGTACCTCTGAGTAAGATCGGAAATGTAGGTTGGACAGGTTTTGTGGACAGATTTGTAGGTCAGACACAGTATCTTGAATCTGATTCTGGACTGGATAGGAAGCCAGTGGAGGGATTCAAGGAGGGGATCCGCCATGGTGGAGCGATGGGAGCAGTGGATAATTCTGGCTGCTGCATTCATGATGGACTGCAGTGGGGCTGTTCGAGTCATAGGGAGACCAGACAGCAGTGGACAGAGAGGATGTAGGAGAGGAGAAAGATATTGAGGAGTAGACTACACGGGGGGGTTGGGTAAGTATGACTTGTGTATGTTTATTTTTACTTTAAATTTTCAGGTTTCCTTTAAGGCTTCTATAAAAAAGCTGAATGGTGAAGGCATGGGAAGCCTTACATACACACTTGTGAATGTTATGAAATGTTGGCATTCAGGCAAGGAAAGGTCTCCAGTTTCACAATTTTATGGGTCTGCATCGCTAAAGAGCATTATAATTCTCCTCACGCTAATAAAGGACGTCTACAAAAAATACAAACTGCACAGACTGTTCACCAATTCCTTTAGCCCTTAGTAAATGTTTCCATAGGATTGTAATATTAGTACTTTGCATGTTTTCTCTACTGCCTAGAGAGCTGTCTGGGATGGCACAACTTATACTTATTGATCCCTTACAGGACAAAACCATTGGCGGCAACCAAAAACAGGAAATAAATATACAGTAGTTGTGTGGAGGACTGAACTGATAGTTGCCGAAAGTTGATCAAGGAGAGAAGGAAGTCCCTTATTTGCTTTTGCTGGTTTCACCATGGACCCCCATTACCCCAAGCACCGTGCGTTAAGCCAAAACTAGGCACCCCATCGCTGGACCCCAAATTACATCTCCATCTGGGTTGTGACGACTTGTAGGGAGAATAGTATTATAAGCCACCAGATATTTGAGCGGGTGCAGGGAGAGCCCTGCACCCAGCTCACCGGTGGCGTAGATATACTGTATATGTACACACCCAACTTTGAAGGCACCTGATATTTGATGTGTACAGTGGCAAAAGCAGCACGGGTGTGAGCAGGTTTGTAGCAGGAAGCAGTTAGAGCTGTTTCAGACGGATGTCTTCAAGCGGGTTTTTTTTTGTCATTCAACCACTGCGTTTCAACCGCTCCTAATAGGTTTGTACGGTAGCGTTTTTTATGTAAGCGTCGTGGTTGATCGCGCTCTCTCAGACTCTGCATGTGGCTTTTGGTGTCGTCTGCGTTCAACAAATAAATGATAATAGGAACTGCTGCCAGTCACCGTCGCATATATTTTATTATGAAATTACCACTGCCCAATGATAGAATATTGATGATTTTATCAATATTCTACTTCTGGCTATTTCCGGCAGCTAAATTTCCCCTGGCCCCCTATTGTATTTACACAAAATAAATACAGCATGAATGTGACAAATAATATAACATTTTCTAAAATACTTTACTATTCTTAGAATTCACTGAGAGAAATCTATCTCTACAGATCAGATGTCCAACACGAATAAAGCTGAATGCAGACTGCACATGATTGTTCCCTAATCTGGCGGGTTTGTTTTGGTTTGGGCAGAGATCTGATATACAGCGTCCTCCAAGATCCTGACCCAGGTGTGTGCAGTCTGGAGCCATGGATATACACTAACTCTGGCCTCTCTCTTTCACAGCAACAAGAATACTGGCTCCGATATGCACTCATGTTCTTGGCCTATTCAGTGGTAATTTCCAAATGTAGTGCCCCAAGGGTGGTTGTATTCTCTCCTTCCCATAGTTGTCTGCATCAAGCTTATTATCATGAGTGCAACTCCTTTACAGAAGTGAAGAGCTAATTGGTTGTTATGGCCAACTCATACACTAATTCCATCAAGACAAATTTAAGCATCTTTTGTATAAAAGAAAAAAACAAAACAACTGTGATTTGATTTTGCACCTCTAGGTTAAAGGACAACTGAAGTGAGAGGGATATGAAAATTGACATATTTATTTCCTTTTAGACAGTACCAGTTGCCTGGCAGCCCTGCTGAGCTGTTTGGCTTCAGTCGTGTCTGAATAATGCCAGAAACAAGCATGCAGCTGATCTAGTCAGATCAGACAATAATGTCAGAAACAGCTGATCTGCTGCATGCTGGTTCAGGGTCTATGGCTAAAAGTATTAGAGGCAGAAGGTCAGTTGGACAGCCTGACAACTGATATTATTTAAAAGGAACTAAATACGCAGCCTCCATATCCCTTTTGCTTCAGTAGACCTTTAACCACTTCACCACTGAGGGGTTTTACCCCTTGAGCACCAGAGCAATTTTCACCTTTCAGCGCTCCTTCCATTCATTCGTCTATAACTTTATCATTACTTATCGCAATGAAATGAAGTATATCTTGTTTTTTCTGCCACCAATTAGGCTTTCTTTAGGTGGGACATTATGCCAAGAATTATTTTTTTCTAAATGTGTTTTAATGGGAAAATAGGAAAAATGTGGGGAAAAAAATAATTATTTTTCAGTTTTCGGCCATTATAGTTTTTAAATAATGCATGCTACTGTAATTAAAACCCATGAAACGTATTTGCCCTTTTGTCCCGGTTATAAAACCATTTAAATTATGTCCCTATCACAATGTTTGGCGCCAATATTTTATTTGGAAATAAAGGTGCATTTTTTTCATTTTTGCGTCCATCCCTAATTACAAGCCCATAGTTTATAAAGTAACAGTGTTATACCCTCTTGACATAAATATTTAAAAAGTTCAGTCCCTAGGGTAACTATTTATGTATTTTTTTTAATTGTAAATTTTTTAATTTTTTTTTAATTACAAAAAAAAAAAAAAATGGGGAGTGTGGGAGGTAATGAGTTAATTTTATGTGTAAAAGTCATTTCTTTGTATGTGAAAAATGTGTAGGGTGTAGTTTACTATTTGGCCACAAGATGGCCACAGTAACTTTTTGTTTTAATGCGACCTCCAAGCTTCCTTCCGGAAGCTTGGAGGAAGTATAAGGAGGCTGGACATGTGAGTTTTTTCTCACAATGATCGCGCTGCCCATAGGAGAGCAGCGGATCATTGCGGGGCTTAGATCAACGAACGGGAATGGATTTTCCCGTTCATTGATCTCCGGGCGAGCGGTCGGCGGCGTGTTTACTAGCGGCGGGCGGCGTGTTTACGAGCAGGAGCGCGGGCAGCGTCGGGAACGCGGAAAGTACGTATTTCTCCGTCCCTGGTTGTTAAAGGATGGAAAAAGGGGCGGAGAAATACGTACGCGCGGGGGTAAAGTGGTTAAATTCTCCCTTTCCTGTGCACTTTGCTGACATCATCACCTGTAAAAAAGAGCAGAGATCTGTTACCAGAAAGAAGGAATACTTAAAATACACCATGGTAAGTGACTTAGAAATGCACATCATTTTGCACTTATTTTGAAATATGCCTTAAACAAAGGCTTAAAACAAACCTGTAACTTTAAAATAAAAGTTAGATACATACAGTACCTAAAGGTGGCCATACACTGATAGATTTGAAGCAGATTTGACCATCAGATAGATTTGTGTCAGATGGCTATCAGGTCGAATCTGACAGAAATCTATCTGATGTGTGCCACACACTAGGAACAGATTTCCAATAGAGTAAATCTATTGAAAATCGATCTAAAGGCATTACTACACCATTAGATCCAATGCAACTCTATGGGCTATCGATCTGCTGCCATCTGCAGATCGACCTAGATTTTCCATCCTGTCAGATAGATCAAATCGATCAAAATCGGCTGCAAATCGATGGATCGGCCGATCGAACGTGCATGGATTTGCGGTCGATCGATCAATTTGATCATTCAATCGAACACTAAAATCGCCCAGCGTATGGGCCCCTTAAGTAATCAATGAGCCCACCATTACTGCGCAGGGCCCCACTGAACATATTCGGCAAGAGCTTGTTGGATGTTGTTCTCATGGCAGCGCCCCCCTACGAGCATAGTCCCGGCTACACAGTATGTCAAAGGCCGTTCATCCATGAGCTCCTTCGTGCTACAGTGCAGGTGTGGCGATACTTGAACATGCACAGTATGACCGCGCTCATACATGGAGGGAAGCACAGCCTCGAACAAGAGGAGGGTCCTGGCCAGTGGCGTTGGGGTCGAGGAGGACACACGGTAAGAAGCCTGAGAACCATCCAGGGGCTTCCTTCTAATTAGGTAATTATTCTGACACTTTCAACTTTATAATAAACAAGCATAGTGTATGCTTACTATATATCTTTTATTTAGCATATTTACTCATATAGTTATGTTTTATATTTGACATATTATTGATGTGATTCTTATTTTCCTATCAGCAGTTAGTGCCAGTATGTTTATGCATGGGTAATTTCTGAAAATGAGTAACCAATTAGCTTGTACTTCCTGAAAGAGAAGTCCCGCCTCTTCCTCTCAAAATGTGGGTTCAGTAGGGATTCTGTTCCCTGTGCATGAATAGGGCAGGGCAGCACAGAACACTTGAAGCTGAATTCCAGACGTTGACATGAATTTTATCTCACATGCATTTGATTGTGTTGTGTTATGACTCCTGCATGACATGATTGATGCTAATTTGGTTACAACTTCCATGCAGATGGAACCTGGATCAATCCAAACCAGCTGTTATTGCATTTGATTGGTGCAGGTTGAATCTGCATACAACCTGCAACAAAATTTGCATTAACTTGGAAAAATCTGCATTTCACTTCTCATGAATAGATACTTTCACGGTGCAGATCATGCTGGGCACCATGTTCTGCACCAAACAAAACATTTTACCCTTCAATTAAAAAGAGGAATGACGTTTCTCACTGGAACTCTGTCAGATCTTGTTCCTAGACTTAGGAACTGGTACAATCAAGGAAAGACCCAATGAGCAATGAGCTCTGCTTACCAGTGTTCTATGCCATTAAGCTGTGGGGAAGGGGGTGCCTTGTGAGGGAGCTGCAGATATTCCCCCAAACAGAATGAATCATCTCAGTAGGAGCTCCTTGGACACCTCCATTGTCCTGAAGGGGGGTCTGGAAGTTTGTGTTGCTGGCTGATGGCTCCAAAATTGTAGCTGCTCTAACCAATAAGCAGAGGGCTTTCCAAAAACCCTTTGACACCTGGCTATATAAGTGTTAAAAGAGAAAACACAAAATACTGATTATTATTTTTCATTGACAGAAATCTTTTGGTTCCTTTTCTTAAGGTGGCCACACACCATACAATTTTTAAAATATCTGTTCAATTTAAGAATTGCAATCGATTTTTCTGACTGATTGTAACATTTCAAAAATATGACCAATCTACCACACACGTATGTTCAATTTTTCCCCCAATTATAATAAAAATGATTGGAAACTCTGACAAAATCGCTAGGGTGTGTATATTAATAAATTGACAATTCAACACACACCATACAATCTTTAGAAAGATTGAAGAAAACTATCTGGCATTCTGGATCTATTAAAATCGAAGAAAACGGGAAATACGATCGGATTTTTCAGTCGAATGAAAAAAAAGCTTTCGATTTTTTTGGGAGATCCGATCGTTTTTATCGAATTACTGTAAAATCGGATCGTTTCATTGTATCGTGTGTGGCCACCTTTATGTTGATTGCAGAGCTTCGGTGCACTCCGGTGTTACTTGAAGCCGTTTTGCATTTGGTTTAGCCTTCTACCAAAATTTTTATGCTGACTGGAGACATAACAGCTAATGACCTTACCGCAGTATATTGAGAGACCGGGGGGGGTGGGGGGGGGGGTGGCTTTAGTGAGTGAGGCCGGAAAGGGATGCAGAGATTTACAAGTGATGCAGATCCTCAAAGGTGACTATGGGCGAGGGGGGATTGGTTGATAGAGCTTTGGGGATGCAAAATTAAGCTAATTAGAAAAGTATTGGACATTTAAATATATTCCTAAGAAAGAGCATTAAAGAAGAACTGTAGTCAAAATAGCATAATGAATAAAATGTCTTCTTCTTTTTTTACAACTTTCATTTATAAATTATTTAGTCAGTGTTTGCCCATTGTGAAATATTTGTTCTCCGATTTACTTTCTGAAATGTATCACATGATGCAGCATTTTTAGTACTGGCAGGTGGTCTCTGTGGCATGCTTGTTTACTGAGAGTTCTAAAGCCAGTAGAAAAGATTTCTGGTCTTCCAGAATGCTTTGGGGGAGAATCCCACTTTATAAACAACTAAGCCTCAGTGGGAGGGCGTGGCTACACACCAATATACAGCAATAATTGCTATAGGAAGTGTTTCTGAAGTTGAAACCAGGATATTTAATGTAAAAGTTGGTATCCTGAAAAATGTACTGCATTCTTCTACTGTATATACAGTATGTCATTACGGTTCTACTTTAAAGGGAATCTGAAGTGAAAATAAACTTGTGAGGTAATGAATTGTATGCGTAGCACCAGATGCGTAACTAGGCCCCACCAGGGGCTGCAGGCCCTATTGTTACGCCAGTGTGTAGCACATCTAAGAAATAGAGCATTAGTAGCACAGATATGAGTCTCATATTGTTTCCGGTACAGAAAGAGTTAAGAAACTTCAGTTGATATCTATGCAAAAGAGCTTCTCTGCACTCTGCAACTTGCAAAGTCGCAGAGAGCTCTGTCTTCTGAAGCTTTTATCTCAACTGTCTCTCACTGTATCACTGTATCTTGTTTGTTTACGGTTTTACTACAGAGGAAAGTTGAAGAGGTCACTAGCCTGCCCTGTAAAATCATTTAGAATGCTGAGCAGTGTGTAAACTGCAAATATTAGAGAATGATGCAATGTTATAAAAAAAAAGCTATATAATTGAAAATAAAAATATGAGACTATTTTCTTTGCTACTAATGTTCTATTAATTATCTATACTACACATACAATTCATTATATCATAAGTTTTTTTTTCACTTCAGTGTCACTTTAAAGAGACACTGAAGCGAAAAAAAAATATAATGAATTGGTTGTGTAGTACGAATAATTACTGGAACATTAGAAAATATTCTAATTTTTTTTCAGGTTATATAGTTTTTTTTATATAACATTGCATAATTCTCTAATATTTGCAGTTTACACACTGCTCAGCATTCTAAATGATTTTACAGAGCAGGCCAGTGAACATTTGAACCCCTTCTCTGCAGAGAAAAAGAAAATACAATGACTGACAGTTGAGATAGCAAGCTTCAGTGGACAGAGCTCTCTACAACTTTAAGGGTACGTTTCCACTCGAGCGAATCTGCATGCGTTTCCCGCATGCAGATTCGCTCAACCAATACAAGTGGAGGGCGCTGTTTCCACTTGTCAGGAATTCTGTGCAGCTCGCTATGCAGAAAAAATCTGCACAGCAAAGCCGTCAGAATTCGCACGCCGCACACCCGCACGCGAATCGTTGGTAATGTAACTAAATAGGTAAACCGCAAGCTCTTTAGTCTTGCGGTTTTCCCGGCGTTTCCGCATGCGATTTCGTGTAAAAACCCATGTCAATGCTTGCCGGCATTGACATGGTTAAAATCGCGTCGTTAAAACCGCGGGTGATTCCGCGTGAAAATCCGCATGGAAACGTCAACGAATCCGCAACCGCATGCGGATTCGTTGACGCGGTTTCCGCGAGCAAATCGCGCCGCTCAAGTGGAAACGTACCCTAAAAGTTGTTGAGCTCAATTGCTCTTTTTCATATATAACAACTGGAGTTTCATAACTCTTCCTGTACTGGAAACAATACTAGACTTATGTCTCTGCTCCTAATGTTTTATTTATTAGCCGTACAGCACATACAAATCCTTATATCATAACTTTTTTTTTCACTTCAGTGTCTCTTTAAGCCGATGTTTTTGCAGTTCAGGGAGTATCTGCGGTGCCTGGGGTAACATATATTACCAGCGCATTTTAATTGTTTACAACGCTGTACTGTGATAATCTGCTCTTTAACGAGTGGTTGAGCCTGGGTGAAAGCCTAACTTCCCTGTCTGCCAACAAAACTGGATCGCTGGGCTTGGATCCGTACTGTCCCAAAACAATCCTTACTCTGACCATATGTATCAATCACGCTAAGAGCCCCAATGCCCGTGTTTGAAACGCACACAGTCGTCAATGGCAGACGAAGGGAAGGCTTTTTGGACGGGTTTGTGTCTGTAATTAAAGTATATTGCCGGCGAACATCAAGGGGTCCATTTTTGAATGATGCGTGAAGATTGGATCCATTTGCTACACGTGGTAATAAGGGGCAATGAAGCCAGCATCACAGAATGCGCACAATGTCGGATGCGCCACACGCCGAAGCAATCTTGTAAATATTTATTTGCTGCTTGGAAATAATTCTTCTGCTGGGGATAGGCTATTTCAGCGGAGCCTGGCAAAGTGAATTTCCTCTCACAACAACGCGGCAATGTATAAATAACTCGGAATCGCTACAATGGCGATGACAGTCCCTGAATAGCCGGCGCGGAGCAGACATATCATCCCAGCAGTAAGCCCAGGAAAATGTGGAAGGCTCGCTTGAATAATTTTTAAGGCAGTAGCAACTGCTTCCCCTCTGTGCATTCTCGGCGGCTGCCAGGATTCAATGGAGCCAAGTGAGACGCACTCCAGCCAGAGATGATATTTTCATTCTTACATCTGGTGTTATACAGACGTCCTAAATATTAGGACACGCAGCGCTGATAGGCTGTCAAATGTTATCAGAGTTCTGCAGCAGGAACAACATGCGTGTAGGCGGGATATGTTTATATGTGCGCTTTACTTATATACAGCATGCACTTTGACCCTTTAAGGACACCCGAGGCGAAAACGAGTGAAATAAACAATTGTATCTATCTTCCTTCTCCTAAAAATGACTTTTTAAGGTATTCCACAGTGTTATTTTATGTTTGAACGGTTTTATTGTTTTTGCTCAATGACGCATACATTGAAGTATGCCAGAGCTAAAATGTATGAACTATTCACCCTTTTAACTCTTTCCCACTTTTAGAAGCCATTTTCTGCTAGGAAAGTGTTTTATAATTGGAATTTCTTATCAGTGAGGGTTACACTGTAGTCACTTCCTGTCTGAGTCAGGACTGAGTCAGCCACTTACATACCTAATATTTAACTCTTTCGAGCAGAGAAAGAAAAAAAAAAGGAACACAGCATAGATATTTGTGTGCTTGGCACTGTACATACACTTGTCTATCTCATCATGTCACATGTCAACTCGGGTATCCTTTAAAGGACAACTGAAGCGAGAGGGATATGGAGGCTGCCATATTTATTTCCTGTTAAACAATACCAGTTGCCTGGCTGTCCTGCTGATCCTCTGCCTCAAATACTTTTAGCCATAGACCCTGAACAAGCATGCAGCAGATCAGATGTTTTCTGACATCACTGTCAGATCTGACAAGATTAGCTGCATGCTTGTTTCTGGTGTGATTCAAACACTTCTGCAGCTAAATAGATCAGCAGAGCTGCCAGGCATCTGGTATTGCTTAAAAAGGAAATAATTATGGCAGCCTCCATATTCATCTCAGTTCAGTTGTCCTTTAATTTGGTTAGGACTTCGATTATACAGTATTTACTTCTCAATTCAGCCCCAACTTGGGCTGTTACATGCAAGGCCAGATTTATACTTTCTGTGCAGCAGGTTTGTTGGGTCGCCATTCATGTGCCGCTGCACCCCTCTCATTTTATGTGCAGCCCCCTCTTCTATGTGTATCATATATGTACTGCAGCCCCTTTCTTTCACGAACTTCTTCCTTGGGATCAGTTTCTCTTTTTTATGTGTTGCTCCCTATTTCAGCCTCCTGTTTGATTTGTAGCAACCCCTATTTTATGTTCAGGTGCCCATTTCGGTTGCAGCCGCCCATGTGACCTTTATTATTATCATCATTATTATTATTATTATTGATTTATAAAGCGCCAACATATTCCGTGGTGGTGTATAAAGTAGGAAAAACAAACATGGAGTACATAATAATACAGACAATGGTATGGACTCTGGTACAAAATACTAGGGCTGCTCAAATCCGGATCCGGGAGACACCCGGATAGGTGCTATCCGGATATCTCCCTATAAACCTGTGCGGGGGGGGGGGGGGGGTCAAGCTTACCTGTCTGACGTCTTCTTCGTCCGTCCCTGGCGTCTCCCACAATGCGTTCCACGCGGCGGTCACGTGACTACAAACACTTCCTCCTTCCGGGTTGAAGGAGGAAGTGTTTGTAGTCGGACTGCATCGTGGGAGGCGCCTGGGACGGACGAAGAAGACGTCAGACAGGTAAGCTTGACCCCCCCGCCCACCCCGCACAGGTTTACTGGGAGATATCCGGATAGCAACTATCCGGGTGTCTCCCGGATCCGGATTTGAGCAGCCCTACAAAATACAGAATTGTAACATGACGAATAAAATGTATAACAGAGTGAAAGCTACGTAATGAATAACAAATTCTAAGACACAAAAGGGTGTGTATGTATTTGTGTTGTTGTGTGCCTACAACATATTTGTGTGTGTATCCAAATTATATTTGTGTGTGTGTGTGCGCATCTACAACATTTATGTGTGTATGCGCACGCACATATACAGCATATCTTTATGTGTATCCACAGCATATCTGTGTCTCTAGGCCACGCATATGATACTCACCCCAAGCCCTGCGTACACTAAGACTGCCTCTGCATTGCTGCAAAATTACTTTGTACAAAGTGCTCTAAAATCACCAGAAATCACTCCAGAAAGTGCTGCAAAATCAATACAAATGGTGTCCCAAACCATTCTCCTTTGTTGGTGCCCAGAGGTGTCCCAGGTGTTCTGAGATTTCTTAGAGTCACAGATAACCCTTTTGGTTAGAAGCAAAATGCTACATAGAAACGTAAGTTCTGCAAATTAGTTAATTTTTAGAGACAGCTAGAAATAAGTTGGCATTCCCCATAAAACAGTGATAGCAAATGCTGCATCTCTGGCCATAAAGGTGATGTTAGGAATCATATCCTGCCACATTCTGCCTGCTGGTGGCAGTATTGACTTGGCTTCCCTGGACTTCCGCTGTCCACCAGCAGGTTTCCTTCTACTGACTCTGGGACAGACCTACATTTTCCTGTCTTGCCTGAAGGAGGTTTCAAGAGCACTTTCAGCAGGTTCACACAACACCAGCGTCATCCTGTTTAGTGGAGGAAAGGTTAATATCCACTTGCGGTTTAACTGAACCAGTCAATTTTTAGCAAGATTTGCAAATACAAACAGTTCCCTTCTTACAAACGACTCAAGTTACAATTTTTCATACATATAATCAGAACCACTTTCATACCCCGAATAATTTGTGGTTCACATTGCAATTGCAATAGAGAAAAAACAGACACAGAGGTTGATTCGCTATGACAAATAGCATGCCTTATCAGAGTTAACACGCCTTATCAGAGTTAGTGCACCTTATTGGAGTTAACATGCCTTATCAGAGTAGCATAGGGAGCGCTACGAACTTATGCCTGCTAATTGGCAATGACGAGAGCTCCACTCGTCCTGCCCTGAGCCCCTTCAGGTCCAATTACTTCAAAGGATATTATCCCTGCACTTTTATTGGCCATGTCTGTCAAGTTTCCTGTCAAGTGACAGGCAGCCTATTGGGCCAATCAAAGTGCAGGGATAATGTCCTTTAAAGTGATTGGACCCACAAGTGCTCAGGGCAGGACGTATGGAGCTCTCATCATTGCCAATTAGCAGGAATAAGTTTGTAGCGCTCGCTATGCTACTCTCATAAGGCATGTCAACTCTGATAAGATGTGTTAACCCTGATAAGGCGTGTTAACTCTGACAAGGCATGCCAACTCTGATAAGGCATGTTATTTGTCTTAGTGAATCAAGCCCATAATGTTGACAGCATGGGAAATATACAATGAGACAGTCAAAAATGATACAAACATACATTTGAGCATTGGGAGTAAGCATGCCAAGAACCTTCAACTAGAGTGCCCCGGGCTAGGGGTATTAGGCTGAATGCCTAGGAATATTTGTCTGTACATGGGACTAGAGTGTTGCCAGATGGCGTGCCTGGCAGGGGGCACTGAAGTTAAGGAGGGCATCTTGGGGAAGAAGGTGCTCCTATGTCTGGTGGTTCTTGAAGTGATGGTCCTGCAGTGGTTACCTGATGGGAGAAGCTTGAAGAAGCAGCTGCCTGGGTGGGAGGGGTCCTGGGAAATCCTGGTAGCCCTTATCTTCATTCTTGCGGTATGGAGGATGTTTAGAGATGGCAGAGATGATCGTTTCCGCTGTACTGATAACTCTTTGAAGCTTATAATTTTTGCTGGTGGTTACATCTGCATACCAGACGATAATGGCGGAGCAAAGGATGGATTCAATAGTAGTTGTGTAAAAGCAGCTCACATGGCATCGTGATTTTTTTTTATTTTGGTGCAAAAGAACAAATTGTCTCCATGTACAACTATACAGTCCTGCTTTTGGTAACACATATTGTTGTTGTTACATGTTATAGTATTGTATAAACTGTTGTAGGAAGTTTAAAACTCATTAAAAGCACATTGAAGCAACCAATTATTTAAGCTATATGTCCAAATCCAGAGTTGCCTGAAAGTAAATAGTGTATTCACCTTTCCATATGTATAACACGGTACTCAATTTACAAAAAAATTCAATTTACAAACCATCTATTCAACATAACCTGTTTGATAATAGGGGACCATCTGTAATTAAACGTTTTTGTAAATAATATTTTTTTCCTTCCGTAGTAATAACAATGTACTGTATATCTGTTTAATGACACAGTGCCTTTTAGTCTTGTATAGTGCCTTTCAAGTAGAGGTATAACTTGGACTACAAGACCCCTTAACACACTGTTACATCTTTATGGAAGGGGATGTAACTGAGACCATAAGTGTGCCAGACTGTGTCAGATAGTTCAGCCCAACAACCAGCATTTCATTACAATCAGTGGCATAAATAGTAAAGTTTTTTTTTATTTAGACTTTTATTTACACCTGCAGGAACTAAGTAATTTGGGTTTGAGGCTCTCTCTACTAATACATGCATAAATAGAATTCAATTTTTTAAGCTTGATTTAATGTTAAAAATGTTGGCTTTGGCTGGTTGAGGCTAAACTTTAAGCAGATGCAGACAATTTTTGGATCACTTATTATATCCAGAGGTGTAGCTATGGTTGGGCTAAGGGGTGACTATGCCCCAGGGCGCAGCACTGTGAGGGCGCTCAGCACACCCATTGCACCCCCATGTGCAGGTGGCTCAATGGCTACCTGAAGTGCTCCTGCTTCTCTCCCTCCTTCTCCAGAGGAGTGCAGAAGCATTAACAGCAACAGAAAAAGGAGATCCAAAGTGGGGCACATCTGGCTATCTAGACGGGGGAAATGGAAAGCACATATGTCTATCTAAAGGGATGCATATTTGGATATTCAAAGGGGGGCACATCTGGCTATCTGAATTAGGTAAGGAGGCACATATGGCTATCTAAATAACATTTGACCGCAACCACATTCTAAAGTGTGGCCACACCCATTGTGTCCAGATGGGGGCGCAAAAACTGTTTTTGTCCCCAGGGGGCTGAAAACCCTAGCTATGCCTCTGATCATATTTCTGCTTTAGATGCTTGGATATATGGTCATAATTATGGGGGGGGGGGGGAAGAGGTGTGGGGGCCCCTTACCACAAACCTGCTCTTCTTTCTTACGATACAGGGTCCAGAATAGGTATTGTTAAGGCCACGCTTTTTGAAAGAAGACTAAAGATTATCATGGCCACATTCTTTTATGACCATAGGAAGATGGGCCACCAACCTGTGAGGGTCACCAAGGGAAGGCAAGGGAGGGGATGCAACTATCGTGCACTAAATCAAATTTTTGCCTGGACACATAATTTGTTGGTCCTGTTCGGAGATTTAAGGAGATTACTTTACGAGATTTGTAAAAATGTTACTGTAGCATGGTTATGAGAATTGCTAAATCAAGAATAGCAAATCCCATGACCCCTCTATGTGATAAACTACAATCAGGTTTATCCCACACACCTTACAGTATGGCCAACATGTAGCATAAGTGGAGTGCCAGTGCCACAACGAGAGGATGACACTACTGATAGATCAAGTCCATGAAGTACAAAACAGCACCTCCTTCGAAAGCAATAAAACTTTTATTGTGATGAGGCAACATGCCAAAGTTTTGAATCCACATAGTGCCTCTTTTTCAAGGTGAAGTGTTCTCGAAATGTTGGCATTTTGACTCATCACAATAAAAATGTTGTAATTTACGAAGGAGGTGCCATCTTGCACTGGACTCCCTCTATGTAATAGTCTCCAAAATACCGCAGCAGCAGCTGAACCAAAGAACAAGTTATGCTTTGAACCAGTAAAGAAGATTAGTATTACAAAAATAATTACTATTGAAATATCATCCAAAAACACAATACAAGACATTACCCATAGGTCGCGTTCAGCATAGCTCCTATTAACAACCCTGTGTTGTTAATCTTATTGATTGGACACACAAGACTATTACCACTGCCCAATACACAATCTTCCCAGAAGCCTTAGCAGGAAATGGCTGAATATTGTCTCAAATTAACAGAAAATCCAATTACATGCCAATTGGCATCTCCCACTCGGCCTTGAAACGGGCAGAAAAAAAGTAAGGACCTTGCTGTCTGCGTGGCGCGTTATAGTCAAAACGATTTTATTTTTTTTCTATTCTGACAATACTGGAAATTATTTTTTTCAGGTTCATAAAACGAAATGGAAGAAGTGAGATTTAATTCCATGTCAATGACAACAGAGATAGGTTCGCGGAATTCCGGAGCCTCTGTATGGATCATTTTCTGTCTAGACGTAATATTTACGAAATGTTAAATCATTATTAATGTAGTTGTATCGGCAGTGGCGTGGGTTCTCTGTGTTGTCCCGCCACTTCTCCGTGATACTGGACTGCATTCAAAGGCAGTTCGGAGTGCCGGGATTTCTCCTGAGCACGACTGTTCAGTCAAGTGAATTTGCAGAGCTAGCCTGGGATTCTCATTAGGTTCCCCAAGCTGCGCATACATCTCTAGCTTAAGACCCAGCTTTCCACACGCCAGGCCGGCCTCCCCAGCACCACACTTGCATAAACATTCCCGAGAACAACGGCCCTTTTCATAACAAGAAATGTCTGATGTAATTATTAAATGGCATAATGATATAATAATGTGGATTGGTCACAAGCAGCAAGAAACTCAAACCAGACATGATTTTTTTAATTTGCATATTTAAAACCCTGACCTTCTTTTGTAACTGTGTGTGCAAAAGGGCCCAAGTCAGACCGAAGCTCACGTAAGTGGAAACATATTTTGCAGTCCATTCTTGATGGCTTTTTTACAGCAGATCTTTGGGTCTAGGATCTCTGGCTCTTCACAGGGTTATGCTCTCTGTTTTCAGAGGGTTATGCTCTCTGTTTTCAGGGAAAGAGATGTTTGAAATTATGAGAGGATGTTGCAGAGAATCAATTAGGGCCCGAATAGATAAGCTGAAGGATTGCATGCAGCCTAGTTCACCCCATGCTACTGCATCCTGCCTGGCAAGAAGTGGCATAGCAATAGCGTACATTTAATTAAGGCCGCCCATTGAAAAGGATGCAGGAAATAGCAGGCAGAAGAATATTGGTAAAATTACCTATATTCGACTACTTTATTCATATACTAAATATTAGTAATATTTACTGATATTTTAGTATGACCTAACCTAACCCTAAGCTCACACAGAACACTCCCTGTACTGATTCCTAATCCGAAGGCCCCCTGGTGGTGCCTAATCCTAAAATCCCCCAACTGTAGTGCCTAACCCTAAGACCACCCCCTGGTGGTGCCTAACCCTAAGACACCCCCTGGTGATGCCTAAGCCTAGTTACATAGTTACATAGTTATTTTGGTTGAAAAAAGACATACGTCCATCGAGTTCAACCAGTACAAAGTACAACTCCAGCCTGCTCCCTCACATATCCCTGTTGATCCAGAGGAAGGCGAAAAAACCCTTACAAGGCATGGTCCAATTAGCCCCAAAAGGGAAAAATTCCTTCCCGACTCCAGATGGCAATCAGATAAAATCCCTGGATCAACATCATTAGGCATTACCTAGTAATTAGCAAGGAAATGAGCAGCGCTACTTAAAAACAGACTAGTGCCTACCTGCAAAAGAGTGCAAGCCCCACTTGTGGGGTCGAATACACACCGAGCATACACATGACCTGTCTACCACTGGAGGAGGATGTTGGTTTCCTGTAACAGCTTGCATGCAACCTATTAAGTACTTGTCCCTCCCACTGCGAAAAAGTCAATCCTCCATGAGAGGGGCCTAACACTAACTAAATCCTAACCTATGTATATGCATAGCCTGGGTGCGCTACCAAATAAAATTGAAAAATCGAAAATTGCGCATTACCTAGTAATTGTAGCCATGGATGTCTTTCAACGCAAGGAAAGCATCTAAGCCCCCTTTAAATGCAGGTATAGAGTTTGCCATAGCGACTTCCTGTGGCAATGCATTCCACATCTGTGGCAATGCATTCCACATCTTAATCACTCTTACTGTAAAGAACCCTTTCCTAAATAAATGGCTAAAACGTTTTTCCTCCATGCGCAGATCATGTCCTCTAGTCCTTTGAGAAGGCCTAAGGACAAAAAGCTGATCCGCCAAGCTATTATATTGCCCTCTGATGTATTTATACATGTTAATTAGATCTCCTCTAAGGCGTCTTTTCTCTAGACTAATAAACCCAGTTTATCTAACCTTTCTTGGGAAGCGAGACCTTCCATCCCACGTATCAACTTTGTTGCTCGTCTCTGCACCTGCTCTAAAACTGCAATATCTTTTTTGTAATGTGGTGCCCAGAACTGAATTCCATATTCCAGATGTGGCCTTACTAGAGAGTTAAACAGGGGCAATATTATGGTAGCATCTCGAGTTTTTATTTCCCTTTTAATGCAAAAAAATCCAAAATTTTGTTAGCTTAAGCTGCAGCGGCTTGCCTTTGAGTACGATTATTTAACTTGTTGTCGATGAGTACTCCTAAGTCCTTCTCCAAGTTTGATGTTCCCAACTGTATTCCATTTATTTTGTATGGTGCTAGACCATTGGTACGACCAAAATGCATGACTTTACATTTTTCAACATTGAATTTCATCTGCCATGTATGTGCTCATATAGCCATCCTATCCAGATCCTGTTGCAATATGACACTATCTTCCTGAGAGTTGATGATTCTGCACAATTTTGTATCATCTGCAAAAATAGCAACATTGCTCACTACTGCATCTACTAGGTCATTAATAAATAAATTGAAGAACACTGGACCCATTACAGACCCCTGGGCTCACACATAAATCTATACAGTTCCGTTCCAGGACTGTCCTATCAGTTTTCATCAGTTTTGTATCAGTTTGATTGACTGGAAAGGTACGGGTGGAAAACTGATACAAATTGATGAAAACTGACAGGACAGGACTGGAACGGAACTGTACAGATTTATATGTCGACCCAGCCTAAGACCCCCCTGGTGGTGCCTAACTCTGAGACCCCAAGATGGTTCCTAACCCTAAGACCACCCTGGTGGTGCCTAACTCTGAGACCCCAAGATGGTTCCTAACCCTAAGACCACCCTGGTGGAGCCTAACCTTAACCACCCCTAGGCCTGACACTAAAGACCCCCAGTCCAAACACCAAAGACCCCCCCCCCCTCGCCGATGCCTAACACTAACGACTGCCTCATGTCTAACCCTGTCCGACAGTGTCCTGGAGAAAAGAGTGCCCAATAAAATAGCCGGTGCCTAGGCCACTCACTATGCAAAGTAAGGCTACAAATTGTGTGTGTGTGTGTGTGTGGTCATGTGATTATTATTATATACACATACAGTCCTGGAGGAAGGGGGGAAGCAGTGTTAAATTTGAACTGGGCCTCTGTAGCTATGCCACTGCTAGAAAACACCATAACTGTGATTTGTAAAGAGCTCAATGGGAGCAGCAAATGACTCCAGTGAAATGACAATAGAATTGAGAACATGCATGCACACTTCTCTTTTCTTCTCAGGGTTTTGCCCAGTCTTAGAGGCTTGACCGTCATCATTATTTATTGAAAAAACAGCAACCGTCATACATTTTTTCGTCTACTATATCTAGTACTTTCTGTAAGGTCTCAGCTTTTTATTTTAGATAGATGCACATTAGGTTCATTTCAATAAAGAGTTTCCCATCTCAATCTTGATTAAATCCCAAAGGATGCATGCTATTAATTCTGGATATCCATATTGCCTCCTCCTAGTCCTTATAAAGGAGCGTATTGGTAACTTCTTCTAGCATATCATTTGGATGCAAATATATCCTTTACTTATGTACTCTCCAATTTACCAGCGTGTTGCTGAGCTTAATGTAATGCAAGGCAGTCCTTACAGTCCCTTTCTTTTATCATTGAAATCTCTGAGTATTCTTATTTTAATGGTCTACATACTTGATTCTACATGGGAACTTAAGCATGTATATTATTCTCTCAGAGCTACAGTTTATGAAGCTCCTCATATCATATTTAATTTGCACACCGATAAAAAAAAGAAGAATCCATCCTATTGACGAAAAGTGTGGATTGTATAATTATTGAGCATAAGGCTACCTCAAGGCCGCGTCACGCCAATGGGAGTGATCGCGGCAGCAGCCCCAGGACCACCTAATACCAATTGGCGTCAAGTCCTGGGGCCAGCTATTGCAGGACATCGCGCGCGTGCATGCGCACGCATCTCCGCTTGGTAGGCGGAGCCTCGCCTTCAGTTTCCCAGTGGCGATCACCGCTCGGAGACTGTTAGACGGCGACACGGCTGTCCCCCTGGGGTACAAGAGAGTGATCGGCTCTCATAGGCCGATGTCTATGACAGCCAATCGCTATGATTGGCTGGCGGGGGGTGGGCGGGAGGCAGAGGGAAAAAAAATGTTAATATATTGAAAATAAAATACAATAAATATTTGTAACAAAAAGAAATAAACAACTGGGGGGCGATCAGACCCCACCAACAGAAAGCTCTGTTGGTGTGGAGAAAAAGGGGGGGGAAGGGGAAATCACTAGTGTGCTGTGTTGTGCGGCCCTGCAGCTTGACCTTTAAGCTGCAGTGGCCTATTTTGAAAAGAATAGCCAGGTCTTTAGGGGGGTTTAGCACTGTGGTCCTGAAGTGGTTTTAAAGTGACTCTAAAGAGAAAAACAACTTATGATATAATGAATTGTATGTGTAGTGCAGATAATTAATAGAACATTAGTAGCAAAGAAAAGAGTATCATATTTTTATTTTTAGTTATATAGCCTTTTTTTTATAACATTGCGTCATTCTGACAAGCAACTTGTATTGCTTAAAGTGAACCTCCAGACTAAAAATCGACTCAGCAGCACTGAAAAGGCCTGGAGTTTCTTTAACAGTTTCACAGCATCAGAACTTTGTTTCTCTTATACAAGCCTCATTTTTAGCTGCACAGAAGAAAACTGCCCGGGCAGTTTCCCCCTTATGCTGTGCAAAGCATGATGGGATTTCTGATCTTGTTGTTCTCGTTCTGCTGTTTTGGTGCAATTTTTTTTTTAAGTTTTAAATTTGACATTTGAAGCCTAGTGTGGGCAGCTGGGAGGGGTTATCAGGACACAGGACAGTTGGAACTGTGTCTCATGCTCCCTGTCACCTCCTTTCAACCAAAAAGATGGCTGCCCCCATGACAAAGATGGCAGCCCCCATGAATCACAAACGTTTGCCTGTTTTTTTTAAAACAGGGTGGGTAAAAGCTTATATTACCTATCTATTCACATAACTAATGTAACTTAATAACAGTATGTTTGTTTAGGCTGAAGTTCCCCTTTAAAAGGAAACATCCACATCCCTCTCAGTTAAGTTTGCCTTTAATTATTGTGTATAATCATTGAACATAATTAATTTCATTGGGTCCAGTGTCTTACATAGAAGCTTGGTTGGAAAAAAACATCAAGGTCAATCAGAAAATAACTAATATAGGTTTACTAGTCTCAATGTTTTTTTTATAGTGTTTTACTTGCTAGTGTCCCAATCAAATTGTGCAATAGTGGCAGGATCTTTAAAGAGGAGCTGTTAGGTATAGGGTCTCAGAGAAAAAAAACACATATATCAGTAGCTAAAGATTGGCTGTACTTACATCACATATGCATTTCACTGTCCACGTTTGGATTTCACAGAATTTTTATATAGTATTTGCAGAGAATGATGCTCCTGAAAGCTCATGGCAGGTTCCATGTTTGTCTGTCTCCTATGAAACCAAATGTGTCGTCATGTCCTCCCTGCTTCCTGATCACAGAAAAGCTTGTACTGAATAACACTACTGTGCAGTGAATATTAATTAGCCATGTGGCTAGGAACAATAGCGGACTCATGCAGTATACTCTGCCCGGAGATTTTTCAGTGCTGGCTGTTGTAACATGAGACTGTAACTTCTCACTAGCAGCGGAGGGGAGGACCCAAGCAGCCCCAGAATGCTTTGCAGTATGGTATGCGGCCTGTCGTCCTTTTAAGAGCTTGAGAATAACATCCTTGCTGTTCAGCACACATCAAAAGTAAGAGAGATTTTTAACTTCAGTATTGCCTTTTTGGCTTCCTTCTAAACTGTTTAACACAGGAGAATAGAGGTTTAAATTAGCTTTTGCAGCCTGACAGTTACTCTTTAAGCCTCCTCTGTATCTTGAAGAAGTTTAATTCAGAGTTATACTTTTGTTCTATCCATGTTCTTTGCCTGCTTAAAATATTATCTACATAGTATTTGTTTTGTAAAGCCACATGCTTGGAAGCTTTCATACTTCTCGTGTGCTTCCTGTAAGACCTCTAGAGCAGTACAACGCATTGCGCAACAGTAAAAACTGCCTGTATGGTATACCACATAAGGAGGTGGTAATATGGAGTTGACTAATTCCAGCAATTGACTTTGGGAAGAAAAAATCATGGCTTGCAAGTTTGAAATCCCCAAACTTCTAGCAATTAGTGTATTTCTAGCAATTGGTGTATGTTTACTTCATCTTCATCTTTTTGTTATTTAAATACAACCTTGCAATAATAAAGTCATCCAGTTGTGATGGAGTAGAGTGCCTCCCGATCCAACAGCCAACATGTTCCCTTTATTCATTTCATTTTGGGGCAATAATTTGTATCTTCTACTTGCACTCAGTAATGTAAAAAGTACCACATAGTTGGTGGAAAATTGCTGTCAAAATTATTCTTGGGGTTTCTTGCTTACTGGTGGCTTAAAAGGCATTTTATTTATGAGATTCTGAAAATACCACCTAGAAGAAAACTTTGAGAAAAAGTGGATTGCATTAGGTCCTTTCTCCTAAGTTTTCTACTGAGGATATTTTCACACTTTGCCAATAAAATGTCTTTGAAGCCACCAGTAAGCAAGGAAATATGCAGAATCATTTTGACACTACTTTTATTACTACTTTTTGATACTTTATAGATTGCAATTTGCAAAGCGCTGAAAATTTATTTTAATCCTAGGAGTAAACTTAGGAGAAAAAAATGACTTGAATAAGGGCCACATATGCATTTAACTTTTTCTCCTGAGTTTTATCCTAGCTGATATTTTAAAACTTGACAATAAAATGCCTTTTAAACCGCCAGCAAGCAAGAAAATACTGAGAATGAGTTTAACAGTCCATTTCACACTACTTTTTGGTACTATTTTAATTGCAAAGTGCTTAAAAGTTATTTTAAATAAAAAATGAAAAATTATCTTCTAGGAGTAAAAAAATAATAATTGCACATGAGCCTTAGTGTGCAAATTGTTTCCTGTATGCCAGTCTAGAAACACCCTCTGACATTCTCATAAGTCCAGCTGAAGGCATAAGTAGGCCGGAGTACACACCATCCCATGGAGGTCCTCTTTACTTACCACAAGTAGCACTATATTGAATATCTCAAGAAGTTGTCGTAAATGCAGGGGCGTAGCAATAGGGGGTGCAAAGGTTGCGACCGCATCGGGGCCCTTGGGCCAGAGGGGCCCCGAAGGGACCTTTCTCTACTACAGTATTAGCTCTCTATTGGTCCTGTGCTCATAATAATCACTTCTATAGATACTTTGAATAGTGGTAATCATTAACAAACCGTTCTCCATCCCCTTCTTGCACCTCTGACACTGTAGTTGCCATTGGCAGTTTTTGGAGCGCTGTATCAATTGTTAAGTATAGGGTGCTTGGGGGAACCATTGTAAAACTTGCATCGGGGCCCTCAGCTCCTCAGCTACACCACTGCGTAAATGAATTGGTTGCAACCCTTGGCCTCGGGTTATTTTTCTAAAAAAGGAAAGGGCTACTTTGAACACCATAATAACATCATCTGGTGTTTTTGGAAAAACTGCATTTTTTTTTACAAAACTAACTACATACTTAACCCATTCAAGTTCCGTCGTTTTCACGTGAGAAATGTTCACCTCCCATTCATTAGCCTATAACTTTATCACTACTTATCACAATGAACTGATCTATAACTTGTTTTTTCCGCCACCAATTAGGCTTTCTTTGGGGGGTACATTTTGCTAAGAGCCACTTTACTGTAAATGCATTTTAACAGGAAGAATAAGAAAAAAATGGAAAAATTCATTATTTCTCAGTTTTCAGCCATTATAGTTTTAAAATAATACATGCCTCCATAATTAAAACTCACGTATTGTATTTGCCCATATGTCCCGGTTATTACACCGTTAAAATTATGTCCCTATCACAATGTATGGCGACAATATTTTATTTGGAAATAAAGGTTCATTTTTTCCATTTTGCATCTATCACTATTAACAAGTTTAAAATAAAAAAAAATATAGAAATATTTCATCTTTACATTGATATTTAAAAAGTTTAGAACCTTAGGTAAATATTTACATGTTTTTTTTTTATTATTGTAATGTTTTTTGTTTTTTTTATAGTAAACATTTTATTTGGGTAGTTTTGGGAGGGTGGGAGGTAAACAATAGATTTATAATGTAAATGTGTGTTAATTTTTTTTTTTTTTTTACATACAGTTGTAGTATTACTTTTTGGCCACAAGATGGCGGCCATGAGTTTGTTTACATGACGTCACTCTAAGCGTAACACACGCTTAGAGTGACGCATTGGGGAGGGAACAGCCAGAAAAAGCACAGCTTCCGAGAGAAGCTGTCGCTTTTTTAGCGGCAGAGAGGAATCAGTGATCGGGCACCATAGCCCGATACATTGATTCCGTGGCTACCGAATCCGCGGCCGGGAGTGCGTGTGCACGCGCGCGATCAGCTGTGGGAGTGCGCGGTAGGGCGCATGGTTCCTGGACGTAGTTTCTACGTCCAGGAACCAAAATAGGTTAAACTATACCAATGTTCTATTAAATGCATACTAAAATCAAAGGAAAGGAGAGTGTGTTATGAGGAGAAGAAGAAGAGATGAGCAAAAGAAAGAAAAAAAATCCTCCTACCCTGTCAGTGTGGTGCAGAAAAAGAATGCCTCATGCAGCATGGGAGGACCCCCGAACTACCTCCGTACCAAATTGAAGCCCCCAATCCGGCTGGTTCCTGAGATAGGGTATATCAAAGCTATCTTGTGAACCAGTGGAGCTAGTGTTTAGGAGCTATGAGTACTGAGCTATCGAGTCTTTAATATCAGCATATGCAAATGAGCTGCATGTGATGTCATTACCCACAAGGCTGTACATCAGTAGGCCAATTTTTAATTAGGCCTACAGAGTGGGAGGGGTTTCACTTTTTCAGCCGAATTTCCATTGGCTGCAGAACTTTTTCCCACCCGAGAACTGGATTTTCTCTGGCAAACTTGCCATCAGCTATGCACTGATGGTAAGTTCATTTCCACCACACAGTTCCTCTTAAAGTAGGCAGATTTGCAATATTGTTCATTAGAGATTTTGGAGGTTCCTATTAGCCCATTACAAAAAAGACCCTGTGGGCTCTGCTTGTCCATTGCTTAACTGGGTAGCCTGTAATACCATCTTCACAAAGCACACATATAGATGAATATGTAATCCATACCTTACACTTATGCAGGCTGAAAAAACTATCTTCAGGCTGGATTATGACTCCCTAAAATCAATAAGCTATAGATTTACTATAAAATAGCAGTTCTGGAAGTGTGCCCAATGATTTTTATATTCTGCTTAGCGTTCCAAAGTGACACATTATAGATAATATTCACATATCCATTCTGTTTTAAGAAAAGCAAAACTGTATAAAATAAAATAAAATAAGGATCTGTGTATATAAAAATGATGAGTTATCTGTATTAGGCAAGACTCAGGGGCGTAGCAATAGGAGGTGCAGAGGTAGCGACCGCATCGGGGCCCTTGGCCTAGAGGGGCCCCGAGGGGCCCACCCTCAACCACAGTATTAGCTCTTTATTGGTTCTGTGGTGGTAATAATCACTTCTATAGATGCTTTGATTAGTGGTAATCATTAACAAACTGTTCCCCATCCCCTTCTTGCACCTCTGACACTGTAGTTGCCATTGACAGGTTTTGGTGTTTTGTTATGTATAGAGTGCATGGGGGGCCCCATTGTAAAACTTGCATCGGGGCCCACAGCTCCTTAGCTACGCCACTGGCAAGACTCAAAGTGCCAGAGCTGCAGACACTAGGGCACACTCTATAGACAGACAGTAGCAGTGTTAGTAGGTCTTGCCCAAGATCTCCTCATTGAATAGGTGGCGGCTCACTGAGCAGGAGCCCTTAACCAGTACACTATCCAGCCAGTATTACCAAAACTGTCAGTCGTAGGCCAGCAAAGATGGGAATGTGTAAAGATGTTATTGGCAAGTGCGTAAAGACGTTAATGTTATTTTTACACATGGGGCAATTTTGTCATCACCACCACTGCCAACCATGACCACGAAACTCCACCCAAACCAGAGACGGCCTTTGGGGGTGGCAAGTTCAGCAATCGCCCCAGGCCCCGCTCCTGAGGCCCCGCACCCTCTGCAGCGGTGGGGAGAGCGGGCATAGTAGTTAAAACTGACGTGTCTTCCTCCGATCCTCACAGCTACCATCTATTTCCTCTCCCAGCATCTGTGTATTGGTAACAGCTCCCCCTGTGGTGACATGCGGTCACGTCATCATAGGGGGCGCTGTTACCAATACACAGATGCTGGGAGAGGAAATAGATGATAGCTGTGAGGATCGGAGGAAGACACGTGAGTTTTAACTACTCTCCCCACTGCTGCAGGCTGCAGCCACCTTCATATCTAACCTGTACTGCGGGGCACCTACCTATCTAATCTATACTGCAGGCACCTATCTAATCTATACTGCAGGCACCTATCTAATCTATACTGCAGGCACCTATCTAATCTATACTGCAGGAACCTTCCTATCTAATCTATACTGCAGGCTGGCACCTATCTAATCTATACTGCAGGCACCTATCTAATCTATACTGCAGGCTGGCATTTATCTATCTAATTTATACTGTAGGCACCTATCTAATCTGTACTGCAGGGCACATACCTATCTAATCTATACTGCAGGCACCTATCTAATCTATACTGCAGGCTGGCACCTATCTATCTAATTTATACTGCAGGCACCTATCTAATCTATACTGGCGGCACATACCTATCTAATCTATAGTACAAGCACCTATCTAATCTATACTGCAGGCACCTATCTAATCTATACTGCAGGCACCTTCCTATCTAATATATACTGCAGGCACCTATCTAATCTATACTGCAGGCACCTACCTATCTAATCTATACTGCAGGCACCTTCCTATCTAATCTATACTGCAGGCACCTATCTAATCTATACTGCAGGCACCTATCTAATCTATACTGCAGGTTGGCACCTATCTATCTAATTTATACTGCAGGCACCTATCTAATCTGTACTGCAGGCTGGCACCTACCTATCTAATCTATACTGCAGCCACCTTCCTATCTAATCTATACTGCAGGCACCCATCTAATCTATACTGCAGGCTGGCACCTATCTATCTAATCTATACTGCAGGGCACCTACCTATCTAATCTATACTGCGGGGCACCTACCTATCTAATCTATACTGCAGGGTACCTACCTATCTAATCTATACAGAGTGTGTGGTTCCACAGCGTGTGTGTGTGTGTGTATCCACAGCATATGTCTCTAGGCCCCGCATATGACACTCGCTCCAGGCCCGCGTACTCTAAGGCCGCCTCTGACCCAAACCAGACCAAGATTCTACAGTACCTCCAGCATGACACCTCCACAAAGAATCATGGGAACTATAGTTTAAGTTCCCTCTTCATGTGGTGACATTGACCACCATCTGTAGTCTGCTCCCTGAATACTGACATTACTAGAGAATAGGTCTGGTTAAGAATGTCACATTGCATGAACTTAAAAAACTAGAAAATGCTGCCCATCACTTACTACCTAGAAAATTGTTATTAAATATTAGTATATATATTATATTATTAAAGTGGGAAGCATTGGTAACATGAGAGATTCAAAACTCTGTACAATCAGGACACCCATCAACATACGACGCCCATCAACATTCGTACAAATACAGACAATGTTAGACATCACCAATACTGCTGCATGTTCATATGATAAATTACATCAGCATTTCCTGAATAGCAGCTTAACTGCCAAAATAGTAAGATACCAGCCAGCCTCCCTAATCACTTGCACACTATTTTGTCAGTTAGACTTTGCAACTGCTGTTCAGGAAACGCTGTTGAAAATAAAGTAAACCCAGAGAATCCCCCATGAGGAGATGGACTGGGCCAAAACCTGTCGGTTCTGTCAGATTTTAACTGCCTACTTTTTTCGCGATAGTGGTCCTGACAGAGCTGACAGGTTTTGGACTAGTCCATCTCCTCATGGGGGATTCTGGGAGCAAGATTATGGGATTCCACGAAAATCCTATTTAGGAGTAGGGCTATAGATACAATTGTTCATCTCATCAGTTAATTTTTACTGTATCTTTGTTTTATTCAGCAATTTGTGCATAAAAAAATAGGACGTAATTTCTAGTATTGAATGCTATTAAATTTCAGACTTGGATGTCTGTGGAAAGCAAAGGTCCTATTTCTATGACTGGAATTTCCCTCTAAATGCAAACCGTACCACAAGGACGCAGAACACACTCTCTTTAATTGCACATGTAATCATTTTACGGGGATAACATCTGCTTGTCTCATCACCTGGTTAATACTTCCGCCTTGTCATCTCAATTAGTTCTATAAAGTATCGAGCAACTCCAATTTAGGGGAAAAAAATTGTCCAGAGTGAAACCAGGCAGCAAAAGGAAAGCTGAACTTTAATGTGATCTAAATGGCTGAACCCTTTGTAGTCCTAGTCAGGAAACGGTGTTAAGTTGACGCCTTTCTCTAGATGCTTCAAGTCACTGTCGTTACTCATGCTATGTATTATTGAGCTTCCTAATAAAGGGGCATGAAAAAAGACCACAAGATGCTCATTAGATCCATTGAACCATGCCCTTCTATGCTGCATGAGTAACCGAGAAGTGACTATAATTTCCTGATGAATACAATTAGAAGAGAATGATACGTTACATTAGCTTTAATGAGTTACAGAAGGTCACTCGGTGGTAGAGGCGCTACGCAAAGGTCACAGTTCAATGGGATTTAAACTCTCTGACAGGCAGTCTCGGAGACTTTGTGTGACTTCTGTAACCATGGCAAACTCCCAGACCTCACTAACTCCGACTTTACCCCTGCTCACAGTAACAATTATTCCATTCTGGATTCTGCACAACCTACGTAATTCCCTCTCAAGTGTCTCCTTTTCAATTTCTTACACCTGTGTGTTTTTCTTGGTAGCGATCCATGTTTTCCCTCTTTCTGAAAAAATCATTTACTCAGGTTTGTCTCACGTCGAGTATAATATTCTCAAATAAAGCTGTGAGCATAACGTTTCATACGGCTTCATCTCCCAAGGTGTCTACGGGAGGATATTAGTCTACCAGAACAAAAGAAAATTAAAAAGTAAACAAATCAAGTACAGAGTCTAGTGTTTCCTTGGTTTTCAATATATTTTTTTTGTTTGTGCTACTAAGAGGATACAAAGGGATCTTTAAAAACTATACAGTTGTCATTATTATGGGAAGGATTGACTTTGCCAGCAAATTATTCAAAAACAATAAAATGCAATGCTTCCATTTCTTTTGGATTATCGTAAAGTACACAGTAGATATGCTGTAAAATATTCCTCAGCTTGAATGAGAAAAGAGAATAGGCCAATGGGACCTTAATGGGATCACTGTAATTATCAGTGGCGTAGCTAAGGAGCTGTGTCGCCCTGATGTACGTTTTACATTGGGGCCCGCCAAGCTCTCTATACATAACAATTGATACGGTGCACGAAAACCTGCCAATGGCAACTACAGTGTCAGGGGTGCAAGAAGGGGATGGGGAGGAGTTTGTTAATGATTACCAATATTAAAAGTATCTATAGAAGTGATTATTATGAGCACAGGACCAATAGAGAGCTAATACTGTGGTTGAGGGAGGGGCCCCGATGTGGTCGCAACCTCTGCACTCCCTATTGCTACGCCCCTGGTAATTATGTTAATATCTAAATGTAATTCTTAACACAAAAAAACAAAACATATTTAGAAAATCATTACATATACAACACAATCATATAAAAAGCATATAAGGATCCACAGGAATATGCAGGCAAAAGAAACCGCTATGAAAAGTCCATACATATAACACTCTCTTCAGTGGTGTAGCTGAGGAGTGTGGGGCCCCAGTGTGAGTTTTACATGGGGACCCAAGCACTCTATTGATATGAAGTCCCAAAACCTACCAAGGACAATTTTAGTGTCAGAGAGGTGTAATCAGAGTAGGAAAAGGGTTAGTTAAGGATTACTACTATTCAATGACCATATAGGGGCAGGGCCAGATTTACCATAAGGTACTGTAGACACGTGCCTACAGGCGCCTTATGATGGAAAGGTGGCTCACTTCCCTCCCCTAGTGCCTCCCTCCCTCCTTACCTATTTACCTACTATGAGTCCTGAGTAGAGCGGAAATGAGAGGTTACTCATCTAGGTCTCGGCATTCCACTGACAAGATCTCCCTTCAGTTGGGGGCACCTCTAGCTACTTACCATTAGGTAGCTAGAGGTACCCTCATTATTAAAGGGCACCGGTAGCTACCTATGATGGGCTAGGGAGGTAAGGGAGCAGTGATGGCTGATGCATGGAGTAGACTGGGCAGTTTGAGTGCTTAACCACTTTCCAACCGCCCACTGCACAGGGGCGGCCGTAAAGTGGATCCCGCAAGGACCGCCGCATGCACAGAGGCGGCGGTCCTTGTACGGGCATGGGCGGAGCGATCGCGTCATCCGTGACGCGATCCTCCGCCGGGGATCGATGGCCGGGGATTTAGCCTCCAGCTCGCTGGCCACTTAGCAGCGCCGGCGGGTGGAGGAATACAAATCTCCGCCGATCCATGCTTATAATAGGCTTTGTAATGTATACAAAGCCTATTATACAGGCTGCCCCCTGCCCTGGTGGTCCCAGTGTCCGAGGGACCACCAGAGCAGGCTGCAGCCACCCTAGTCTGCACCCAAGCACACTGATTTCTCCCCCCTGCCCCCTGATCGCCCACAGCACCCCTCAGACCCCCCTCTGCTCACCCCCCAGACCCCTATTTGCACCCAATCACCCCCCTAATCACCCATCAATCACTCCCTGTCACTATCTGTCGACACTATTTTTTTTTATTCCCTAAACTGCCCCCTGCTCCCTCCTGATCACACCCCCACCCCTCAGATTCTCCCCAGACCCCCCCCCCCCCCCGTGTACTGTATGCCTCTATCCCCCCTGTAATAACCCACTGATCACCTGTCAATCACCTGTCAATCACCCATCAATCACCCCCTGTCACTGCCACCCATCAATCAGCCCCTAACCTGCCCCTTGCGGGCAATCTGATCACCCACTCACACCAATAGATTGCCCGCAGATACGACGTCAGATCACCTCCCAAGTGCATTGTTTACATCTGTTCTCTACCCTAAACACCCACTAATTACCCATCAATCACCCATCAATCACCCCCTATCACCACCTGTCACTGTTACCCATCAGATCAGACCCTAATCTGCCCCTTGCGGGCACCCAATCACCCGCCTACACGCTCAGATTGCCCTCAGACCCCCCCCCCTTATCAATTCGCCAGTGCATTATTTACATCTGTTCTTCCCTGTAATAACCCACTGATCAGCTGTCAATCACTGTCAATCACCCATCAATCACCCCCTGTCACTGCCACCCATCAATCACCCCCTGTCACTGCCACCCATCAATCAGCCCCTAACCTGCCCCTTGCGGGCAATCTGATCACCCACCCACACCAATAGATCGCACGCAGATCCGACGGCAGATCACCTCCCAAGTGCATTGTTTACATCTGTTCTCTACCCTAAACACCCACTAATTACCCATCAATCACCCCCTGTCACTGCTACCCATCAGATTAGACCCCTATCTGCCCCTAGGGCACTCAATCACCCGCCCACACCCTCAGAATGCCCTCAGACCCCAGCCCTGATCACCTCGCCAGTGCATTGCTTGCATCTATTCCCCCCTCTAATCACACCTTGAGACACCCATCAATCACCTCCTGTCACCCCCTAGCACATCTACCCATCAGATCAGGCCCTAATTTGCCCCGTGTGGGCTCCTGATCACTCGGCCAAACCCTCAGATCCCCCTCAGACCCGCTTCCGATCACCTCCCCAGTGCATTGATTGCATCTATTTTCCCCTCTAACCACCCCCTGAGACACCCATCAATCACCTCCTGTCACCCATATGGCACTCCTATCCATCAGATCAGGCCCAATACAACCTGTCATCTAAAAGGCCACCCTGCTTATGACCGGTTCCACAAAATTCGCCCCCTCATAGACCACCTGTCATCAAAATTTGCAGATGCTTATACCCCTGAACAGTCATTTTGGTTTCCAGACTACTCACGGTTTTGGGCCCGTAAAATGCCAGGGCGGTATAGGAACCCCACAAGTGACCCCATTTTAGAAAAAAAGACACCCAATGGTATTCTGTTAGGTGTATGACGAGTTCATAGACGATTTTATTTTTTGTCAAACGTTAGCAGAAATTGATTTTTATTGTTTTTTTTTCACAAAGTGTCATTTTTCACTAACTTGTGACAAAAAATAAAATCTTCTATGAACTCGCCATACACCTAACGGAATACCTTGGGGTGTCTTCTTTATAAAATGGGGTCACTTGTGGGGTTCCTATACTGCCCTGGCATTTTAGGGGCCCTAAACCGTGAGGAGTAGTCTAGAAAACAAATGCCTCAAAATGACCTGTGAATAGGACGTTGGGCCCCTTAGCACTCCTAGGCTGCAAAAAAGTGTCACACATGTGGTATCGCCGTACTCAGGAGAAGTAGTATAATGTGTTTTGGGGTGTATTTTTACACATACCCATGCTGGGTGGGAGAAATCTCTCTGTAAATGGACAATTGTGTGTAAAAAAAATCAAACAATTGTCATTTACAGAGACATTTCTCCCACCCAGCATGGGTATATGTAAAAATACACCACAAAACACATACTACTTCTCCTGAGTACGGCGGTACCACATGTGTGACACTTTTTTGCATCCTAGGTGCGCTAAGGGGCCCAAAGTCCAATGAGTATCTTTAGGATTTCACAGGTCATTTTGCAACATTTGGTTTCAAGACTACTCCTCGCGGTTTAGGGCCCCTAAAATGCCAGGGCAGTATAGGAACCCCACAAATGACCCCATTCTAGAAAGAAGACACCCAAAGGTATTCCGTTAGGAGTATGGTGAGTTCATAGAAGATTTTATTTTTTGTCACAAGTTAGCGGAAAATTACACTTTGTGAAAAAAAACAATTAAAATCAATTTCTGCTAACTTGTGACAAAAAATAAAATCTTCTATGAACTCACCATACTCCTAACGGAATACCTTGGGGTGTCTTCTTTCTAAAATGGGGTCATTAGTGGGGTTCCTATACTGCCCTGGCATTTTAGGGGCCCTAAACCGTGAGGAGTAGTCTTGAAACAAAAATGACCTGTGAAATCCTAAAGGTACTCATTGGACTTTGGGCCCCTTAGCGCAGTTAGGTTGCAAAAAAGTGCCACACATGTGGTATCGCCGTACTCAGGAGAAGTAGTATAATGTGTTTTGGGGTGTATTTTTACACATACCCATGCTGAGTGGGAGAAATATCTCTGTAAATGGACAATTGTGTGTAAAAAAAAATCAAACAATTGTCATTTACAGAGATATTTCTCCCACCCAGCATGGGTATGTGTAAAAATACACCCAAAAACACATTATACTACTTCTCCTGAGTACGGCAATACCACATGTGTGGCACTTTTTTGCAGGGGCCCAAAGTCCAATGAGCACCTTTAGGCTTTACAGGGGTGCTTACAAATTAGCACCCCCCGAAATGCGAGGACAGTAAACACACCCCACAAATGACCCCATTTTGGAAAGTAGACACTTCAAGGTATTCACAGAGGGGCATGGTGAGTCCGTGGCAGATTTCATTTTTTTTTTTGTCACAAGTTAGCAGAAATGGAAACTTTTTTTTTTCTTGTCACAAACTGTCATTTTCCGCTAACTTGTGACAAAAAATAATATCTTCTATGAACTCACTATGCCTCTGAGTGAATAATTTGGGATGTCTTCTTTCCAAAAATGGGGTCATTTGGAGGGTATTTATACTATCCTGGAATTTTAGCACCTCATGAAACATGACAGGTGGTCAGAAAAGTCAGAGATGCTTATAAATGGGAAAATTCACTTTTTGCACCATAGTTTGTAAACGCTATAACTTTTACCCAAACCAATAAATATACACTGAATAGGTTTTTTTTTAATCAAAAATATGTTTGTCCACATTTTTCGTGCTGCATGTATACAGAAATTTTACTTTATTTGAAAAATGTCAGCACAGAAAGTTAAAAAAATCATTTTTTTGACAAAATTCATGTCTGTTTTGATGAATATAATAAAAAGTAAAAATCGCAGCAGCAATCAAATAGCACCAAAAGAAAGCTTTATTAGTGACAAGAAAAGGAGACAAAATTCATTTAGGTGGTAGGTTGTATGAGCGAGCAATAAACAGTGAAAGCTGCAGTGGTCTGAATGGAAAAAAAGTGCCTGGTCCTTAAGGGGGGTAAAGCCTACGGTCCTCAAGTGGTCAATAACCCTTCTGATAGGGGTTACACTACATGCAGTGAGTTTGTTCCCCGACAGATGCCCTGGTGGTGGAAAAGCTGTCCCCCCTGAGATTACAAGATTGTTTTATGCAGATGTATGATTGAAGCATCAGGAGGTGGACTGTGATGATGTGCGCTTGAAACTATTTGATATTTATTGCTTTGCAGACTGCTATCCAAGGATCGAGTGCACTCTATTATAGAGACAGAGAGGATTGTTGATTTTTATTGTTTGTTATTTGCAACTGTATATGTAGGTAGAAAAAAACAAAGTCTTGTAAAAGTAATTTGCAACTGGAAATTTCATTGTATTTGGATCTGTAGCACTTCTCTGATTGTTTTTTACAAAAGCTGATTAGCCAAATAATTCATACTCTATATGTTTCAAGACTCAATGTTCACTTTTCCAGGAGAAGCTATCTTGCCTGGTAATACACTCCTTTACCTATAGTGTAGTAGATGTGGTGGCTTTCTCCTTTCCCTAGTGACTGACAATCTGCCAAGAGCTAGGACCATGTCACTTCTAGCTTGGTCCACCAGCCCAGTCCAAGCTCTCGTACAATAACATTAGCTAGTAAGCACATGTACAGAAATAGTGTAACGTTAGTTCATCGCAGCAAGTGAAACTGAAAATTTGGGGGCTAGCAGTGGCATGGAAATTTCGACTTGTCATAGGTGCCTACAAATATACTTGCTACAGCTTGAAAGTAGAGTAAATTTATGCATGGGGGTTGCCCCCAAAAATCATGGGTGCTGGTGGACAGGCAACAGGCATACTGGGAACAGTAGTGCACTGGAGTTTGGCTACACTGTAGTTGTACTACATTGCAAAATAGTGGCAACTGCAGAGTGGTGAGCCTTAGGCATAGATAGGGAGGGTTTATGTTACGCATCGATTGGGGAAGGTTCTTGTTAGACATATATAGTGGAGGGTTCTTGTTAGGCATAAATATGAGAGGGTTATTGTTGGGCATCGACATGGGAAGGTTCTTTTTAGGCATCAGTAGAGGAGGGTTCTTGTTAGGCATCAGTAGGGGAGGGGTCTTGTTAGGCATCAGTAGGGGAGGGGTCTTGTTAAGCATCAGTAGGGGAGGGGTCTTGTTAGCCATAGATAGGGGAGGAACAATTTTCCTTGCACCTCTGGCATAGCTGCAGCAGCAAGGACTATAGGAATGCTGTATCTAGCAGGAATGACGTGGTCCTGACCTAGTCACAGGTAGAAAGCCGGGAGTCCAGGATGGAGAGCTAACCACATTTATTATACTATGGAAAAAAGAAATGTTTAATGAGGAACTGTCGCAAAAATCTTAAAATTTAAAACACATATAAATAAGAAGTACATTTCTCCCAGAGTAAAATGAACCATAAATTACATTTCTCCTATGTTGCTGTCACTTACAGTAGGTAGTAGAAATCTGACATTACAGACAGGTTTTGGGTTAGTCCATCTTTTCATGGGGGATTCTCAGTATGACCTTTATTCTTTATAAAGACACTCAGTGAAAAAGATTTATATAAAGATGCTGTCCAGGCTCCCTGCTCGCAGCACACTTTTTTTGGCAGTTGGACAAAGCAACTGCCATTTACTACGGTAAGTGCTTTTAAAAACAAAGAACACCCTGAGAACCTACCATGAGAAGATGGGCTAGTCCAAAATCTGTCAGTAAGGTCAGATTTCTACTACTTACTGTAAGTGACAGCAGCATAGGAGAAAGTAATTTATGGCTCATTTTACTCAGGAAGAAATGGACTTTTTATGTGTTTACAAGTATTTTACAGTTTACTATTTTCGCAACAGAGGTCCTTTAAGCATTTCCTTCTTGATGTGGATGATAGATGCAGCTGAAATTAAACAACCACTGTTTCATATGTATCTCTTAGCGACCATGACTTTGTTTTAATACGACTCAGGTACCAAATCCTAACCACTTAATAGCAGATTATTATTAAATCCAATACAGGATTTCTGAATCACTTATATCAGCAATGGAGTTTCTTGTAGATCTCTGGAAATTCCATAGTGAATAAAGTACATACTGTACACTCATAAAATACTCTAGGGGGTAGATAGAATCGCCTAACCATATATATATATATATATATATATATATATATATAATATATATATATATATATATATATATATATATATATATATATATATATATATATATATATATATATATATATATATATATATATATATATATATATATATATATATATATATATATATATGCAATGAGGTGGCAGCTGTGCTTGTTCATTACATATACAGCCTGTGATACACAAATGTGCCTCCTCTTTCAATGCCAATATACCAGACGGAGTTTATCTAATTGAAAACAACAGATGTGTTCTGACTGTGGTCTCTGATGATAATAGCACGCAATACTCCTGGTACTCCCGGTAACCAGCGTCCATGTTACTTTCAGCATAGGCTGTAGGTTTTAGGAAAGACGTCATTCTCAGTTTTTTCTATCTTTGGAAAGAAGGAAATACTTTCTTTAATTTCAACAATCATGTAATTTGTTTTTGGTAGAGTATTGTACCAGGTTAGCCCTGATTCAAGGTTAGTCTTGAATCAGGAAGAAACCATTTAATGGCCACAAGGCTGGATTTTATACTTTTTCCACCCCTAGGCCAAGTATTTTGGGGCTTTTCTTCCATGTGCTGCAGCGCCCCTCCCATTCCATGTGCAGCCCCCTCTTCAGGCCCGGCCCTAGACTTTTTGCCGCCTGAGGCAAACTTTAAAGAAATCGCCGCCCCCCCCCCCCCATGCCGTGGGTGTAAGGGGTTGCCGAGCTGGAGGGGATAGCGGGCAGGAAGGGGGTATTGGGTCTAGCGGCGGGGAGGGGGGTTGGACCCCCCTCCCTCGCCTGGGTCCCCCGATCTCCGCTCCCCTCCAGCTTTAAAAAGTTAAGTTGCTGCAGCTATTGTAAGAGGCACGGGCGGGGATCACTCACCTTTTCCGCGTTCCAACGTGCGCTCCACTGACGTCACTTCCTGTAACGCCGTCCACTTACAATACAGTGGTCGGCGTAGCAGGAAGTGACGTCAGTGGAGCGCATGCTGGAACGCGGAAGAGGTGAGTGATCCCCGCCCGTGCCTCTTACAATAGCAGCGGCAACTTAACTTTTTAAAGCTGGAGGGGAGCGGAGGACGGGGGACCCAGATGAGGGAGGGGGGGTCCGACCCCCCTCCCCGCCACTAGGCCCAATACCTCCTTCCTGTCCGCTATCCCCTCCAGCTTGGGCGGCCCCCCACACCCACAGACGGGCGGGTGCCGCCCCCCAGAAGTGCCGCCTGAGGCAAAAGTTTCACCCCGCCTCATTGGAGGGCCGGCCCTGCCCCTCTTCCATATATATCAACCATGTACAGCAGCCCTCTCTTTCATGTACAGCTACCTTGGTCATCAGCTACACTTTTTTATTTGTGGCTCTCCATTTGCAGTCTCCTCTTTCATATGTTGCAACCCTTATTTCATGTCCAGATGCCTCCTTGGGCTGCAGCCGCTCAATGCCTGGGCCTTTGTGGCCTTGCCAGAAATCCAGCCCTGAATGGCCAACTTTAAAATATTCAACAATTATGTTAGTGCTCCAGATTTATTTCTTGTAGGTGTGAGGGACTTATGCTCCATTATATTTAAAGCCTCAGTAAAGATTTGCTTAGACATTGTCAGCCAGTCTTAAAATGTGTAGTCCAATGAGGCAATCATTTCATGTCCATGTCTCTATGTGTCTGTGTCTTGCTGGATATCTGACCCCAACCCTGGTCAGTAGAATAGCTATCCACCAAGTAAGAGTTTTGTCAGCCGATTATTGTATTCATCTGCAGTAGGGCATTCCCTGAATATCACAGGAAAAACATGCATACTTGGGAAAATGTAAGCAGTATCTATTATCTATCTATCTATCTATCTATCTATCTATCTATCTATCTATCTATCTATCTATCTATCTATCTGTCTGTCTGTCTGTCTGTCTGTCTGTCTGTCTGTCTGTCTGTCTGTCTGTCTGTCTATCTATCTATCTATCTATCTATTGATAGTGATGCAAAAGTCAGCTTTTTCATGAATTTAGAGCAACATATAGGAACCTTATTTGTGTTTAGATAAAAATGTTTTATTGGTTGAAAACAAATGTATTGCCTATTATGACCTTGTTGATGTTGGAATTGATGATGCCATAGGGCTTCCTTGGAGCACAGAAACTAAGTGATTGCTGGTTACACCTGAACATGCCACAGGGAGCGATGGCCACTACATCTAGTGGGAAACGGACTGCTTTCTTGCAAGTTGTCATTAGGAGTTGACCTCCAGGTTTCCCTCACCAGTGAAGTAATAGGGATGATGACTAAGAAGGAAAGGAATAGGGATGATATCTACAGGTGCTGACTGGACTAGCAAATGGGCAGAAATTCTCCATAACTTCTGCCTTGTAAGTCCAACAATAGAGCCAAATCAATCTAAAATTTGCACTTATGGAGGCAAAAAAAAAAATCCAGAAAGAACTGTCTGCATGACTGGGTTGAGTTATAATATATAAACAAAAAGGTTTACCTGATATCAGTAAACACTGTATTTACCTAATGAAGTGAGCAATGGCCCATGAAATGCGTTGTTTTCAGTGCTGAAAAAGAAAATCGAATTCATTAGTTTTAGTGGTTTACTGCTCAGGTAAGCCTTTCTGTTTATATATTATTACTCACCCAAGCCATCTTTCCTTTGGGGTGCCTCTTACCTCTATACTATATGCCCTCTCTCCAAGTGTCATTAGGTGGGTAGTCGAGTTAGAGTCCTTTGGACATCTTATCCATATGTTCTTCAAGGCAGTGACCCAACTGCTTGATATACTACACCATAAGGGGCTCCTGTGTTCTCTTTATGTTTTTATCTCTGGAAGCTTTTTTGGAACCTCGCCAGATGCCTATCATTGTGTGCAAAGTGGATTACATGGTTCTGTAATAGGTCATATTTTTGCTGTGCCAACCAATGGTTCTGGATGTATGCTCTGCTTTTCTGGTGCAGAAAGGAATGATTTACAGAACCAATTTCTGTTTTGAAGTGATGCATTGTGGGAAGTAGTGGTGCTCGGATACCCCTTTTTATTATTCGAGTTTGGTCGAATTCGAATAGTAAATTATTCGAATTCAGTCGAATATTCGAGTCGAATATTTTTTACTATTCGATTCGACCTCGGGCTTCGAGCTCACTATTCGAGTCGGTATTCGAGCTCATTAATCGAGCTGACTATTCAAATTGGCCTTAAATAGCTTCCAACACTTGTTTTGAGGGTGAATGATGCAAGAAACATCTTTTTTTCCAAGTAACAACAGCAAGTGATTATGTGGGGATGTTCCTTTAAAAAAAAAAGGTGGAAAGAGAAGTTGTGTCCAGAATTTTGTTCAGTACTGTATATACTTCTTCTTCTTCTTCTTCTTCTTCTTCTTCTTCTTCTTCTTCTTCTTCTTCTTCTTCTTCTTCTTCTTCTTCTTCTTCTCCTCCTCCTCCTCCTTCTTCTCCTCCTTCTTTTTCTATATCGTCTTCTTCTTCTTCACTTATTTCTCTTTTATATTTTTTTTTTAAAGAAATGCAGCTATTTTTGAGCGTAATAAATAGCTGGTGGCGCACGCATGTTGGAAGCGCCATTGTATGTGCTACCTGGCAGTGGAAACACACAGACAGCAGGAGGTAAATTCAGCAGCAGCAGCAGGAGGAGGAGGATGATTGTGTGGCAGCAGGCAGTCAATGAGGCAGGCAGCGAGACATAATAGGCTGTGTGGTACCTAGCGGTGGTACCAGGCCGTAAATACACAGCATGAGGTTCCAGACAGCAGTCGTGAAGCCCACATCATGTCCAATACACAACTGGGACAACACAGTTTTCAACCCGGACACCTCTAAAAATAATATCACACAGTATTAATAAAAAGTATATATAATTTTTTTGTTTTTTTAAAGAAATGCAGCTATTTTTGAGCGTAACAAATAGCTGGTGGCGCACGCATGTTGGAAGCGCCATTGTATGTGCTCCCTGGCAGTGGAAACACACAGACAGCAGGAGGTAAATTCAGCAGCAGGAGGAGGAGGATGAGTGTGTGGCAGCAGGCAGTTACACCAAAACACTACACTCTACTCAGGCGAACAGAGGTTAGTTTGTATATCGGATTATCGGTGAGACTGCAGATCACTTATAATCTGGTATATATCTGTATTTCCGGCGATACTGCAGATCACCGGTAATCAGATACTCTCTGCGCCCACCGATCGTTACACAGCAGAAGGTAATTCTGTGTACCCTGGCAGTGGGAAACACAGACAGACAGCAGCAGCAGCAGGAGGAATGGAGGAGTAGTGTGAGTGTGGCAGCAGGCAGGCAGCGTGACATAATAGCCCTGGTACCTAGCGGTGATACCAGGGCGTAAATAAACACAACAGGAGGTCCCAGACAGCGGTCATGCAGCCCACATTGTGTCCAATACACAACTGGGACAACACAGTTTTCAACTCGGGCACCTCAGAAAAATTAAACCTTTTTTTTTTTTAATGGTTTTGTAGTTTTGGTTTTACAACCAATTACACAGATATAGCTATTTTTTGATGTAATAGCTGGTGGCAGAGTGGCAGCAGAAGGTAAATCTGTGTACCCTGACAGTGGGAAACACAGACAGACAGCAGCAGCAGCAGGAGGAATGGAGGAGTAATTATGTGAGCAGCTATTGTTTGACGTAATAGCTGGTGGCAGAGTGGCAGCAGAAGGTAATTCTGTGTACCCTGGCAGTGGGAAACACAGACAGACAGCAGCAGCAGCAGGAGGAATGGAGGAGTATTGTGAGTGTGGCAGCAGGCAGGCAGCGTGACATAATAGCCCTGGTACCTAGCGGTGATACCAGGGCGTAAATAAACACAACAGGAGGTCCCAGACAGCGGTCGTGCAGCCCACATTGTGTCCAATACACAACTGGGACAACACAGTTTTCAACCCGGGCACCTCAGAAAAATCAAACCTTTTTTTTTTTTAATGGTTTTGTAGTTTTGGTTTTACAACCAATTACACAGATATAACTATTTTTTGACGTAATAGCTGGTGGCAGAGTGGCAGCAGAAGGTAAATCTGTGTACCCTGACAGTGGGAAACACAGACAGACAGCAGCAGCAGCAGGAGGAATGGAGGAGTAATTATGTGAGCAGCTATTGTTTGACATAATAGCTGGTGGCAGAGTGGCAGCAGAAGGTAATTCTGTGTACCCTGGCAGTGGGAAACACAGACAGACAGCAGCAGCAGCAGGAGGAATGGAGGAGTAGTGTGAGTGTGGCAGCAGGCAGGCAGCGTGACATAATAGCCCTGGTACCTAGCGGTGATACCAGGGCGTAAATAAATACAACAGGAGGTCCCAGACAGCGGTCGTGCAGCCCACATTGTGTCCAATACACAACTGGGACAACACAGTTTTCAACCCGGGCACCTCAGAAAAATTAAACCTTTTTTTTTTAATGGTTTTGTAGTTTTGGTTTTACAACCAATTACACAGATATAGCTATTTTTTGATGTAATAGCTGGTGGCAGAGTGGCAGCAGAAGGTAAATCTGTGTACCCTGACAGTGGGAAACACAGACAGACAGCAGAAGGGCAGTACACAGCAGCCCACTGTAGGTGTAAAATGTGTGGCTGCAGGCGACGTAATAGTCAAAGTGAACCAGGCTGGCTTAGTGAGCAAGAGCCAGGAGGTGGTAAAGGGTGGTAAGGCACATTAACGATGGTTCTTCAGTTCATGTCCCCCTCTCGCCGACAACAGGGGCCAGGAACTCGCCTTCCACCCACGCCTGGTTCATCTTGAGAAACGTCAGTCTGTCCACAGACTTGTGAGACAGACGTGAGCGTTTCTCGGTGACCACGCCACCAGCTGCACTGAAGCAGCGCTCGGACAGCACGCTGGAAGGGGGACAGGACAGCACTTCCAGGGCGTACTGCACCAGCTCGCTCCAGATCTCCAGGCGCTTGACCCAATACTCCATGGGATCAACAGGGGCATCGCTGTCAAGCCCGCTGTAGGACCCCATGTAGTCAGCCACCATTCGGGTCAGGCGCTGGCTGTGACCGGAGGAGGATGCTGCTGCATGCACCTCCTCTCTAGTCACTGCTGCCGGAGCCTCTACAGTCCTGTAGAGCTCGTTGCTGAGAGACAGCAGGTCTGTGGGGCGCTTGCTGCTGGATGCAGGCACCTGCTGCTGCCTCTGTGCTGGCTGGACAGTGGGGGTGGAAGGCTGGGGGAAGGCTTCCTCCAAGCGCTCAACAAGGGCCTGCTGCAAGCTCCTTATTTGTTGCGCTGGGTCTCCTCCTGCAGGCGGCAGGAACTGGCTCAACTTCCCCTTGAGGCGTGGGTCCAACATCATGCTGATCCAGATGTCCTCCCTCTGCTTCATCTGGATCACCCTGGGGTCCTTGCGCAGGCACGTCAGCATGTGCGCTGCCATTGGGAAGAGGCGGGCCACGTGTGCTGGCACATCGGCGGCAGTGCTGTCCTCATCCTCCTCCTCTCCCTCCTCAGCCTCATCCTCTCTCCACCCCCGAACCAACTCAGCTGCACTGTGCTGATCCCCCTCATCAGCAGCAAGGTCAGGGACCTCCACCAAGTCCTCCTCCTCCTCCCCCTCAGAGGTGGACTGTGCAGCTGCTTGCCGCTCCTGCTGGTCCAAGGCTGCCGCTCCCTGTTCCAGCAAAGCATCGAGGGCCCTGTTCAGCAGACAAACCAGGGGCACCCACTCGCAGACCATAGCATGGTCCCTGCTCACCATGTTAGTGGCCTGCAGAAAGGGAGCCAGCACTAAGCACACCTCCTGCATGTGCCTCCAGTCATCATCGGGGACGATGGACGGGATGTTGCTGGTCTTGTCCCTTCTCTGAGCGGCGGAAACAGTGGCCAGGGCAAGGTACTGGTTGACAGCGTGCTTCTGTTCAACCAGACGCTCCAACATCGCCAGGGTGGAGTTCCAGCGAGTCGGAACGTCAAGGATCAGCCGATGGCGTGGCAGCTCCAGCTCCTTTTGCACGTCTTCCAGGCTCGCACAGGCTGCAGCCGAGCGCCGGAAGTGACGCACAACGTTCCTTGCCGTTTCCAGCAGTTCGCCCATCCCCTGGTAGGTGCACAAGAACTTCTGCACCACCAGGTTCAGCACGTGGGCAAGACAGGGGATGTGGGTCAGGTTTCCCCTGTCTATTGCGGCAACCAGATTGGCCCCATTGTCGGCCACCACCTCTCCGACTCTGAGGCCTCTGGGGGTCAGCCAAATCCTCTCCTGCTCCTGGAGTTTGGCCAACACATGGGTTGCCGTCAGCTTGGTCTTCCCAAGGCTGACCAAGTGCAGCAGCGCTTGGCAGTGGCGGGCCTTCACGCTGCTGCTGAGGCGGGGGGTTTTGCCAGGTGTGCCGGAGGATGGCAGAGGATTGAAGGAACCTGCTGCAGTTCCCCTGACCCTGCAGGGTGGCACCACCCACTGTGTTGCTGCTGCTGCTGTGCCCGCTGCTGCTCTCCCATCCTCACCCCCTTCCACCAAGCTGACCCAGTGGACAGTGAAGGACAGGTAGCGGCCTGTCCCGAAGCGGCTGCTCCAGGAGTCCATGGTGATGTGGACCCTTTCACCAACCGCGTGCTCCAGCCCTCGCTCCACATTGGCCATCACAAAGCGGTGCAGTGCAGGAATGGCCTTGCGGGCGAAGAAGTGTCTGCTGGGGAGCTGCCAGTCTGGGGCTGCACAAGCAAGCAGCGCACGCATGTCGCTCCCCTCCTGCACGAGCGTGTACGGCAGGAGTTGGGAGCACATGGCCCGTGCCAGCAAGCCGTTCAGCTGCCGCACGCGACGGCTGCTGGGAGGCAGAGCCCTAACCACCCCCTGGAAGGACTCACTCAAAAGGCTCTGGCGTGGCCTTTTGCTGGCACGGGAATCAGCAGACACAGCAGAGGAGGCCACTGAGGACTGGCTGCCAGAACAGGCCTCAGTGTCGGCGGCAGGAGTTGCAGAGGGGGGAGGAGCAGTGCGTTTCCGCACTCCTGCTGGTGCTTCTGGAGGAGCAGGAGGGCGGGTGGCTGCTGTTGCTGCTGCTGCTGCTGCTGAAGGCTGTGCAGTGATGGGTGTGGTGCCACTGCCAGCACCAGATGCCTTCAGCCTCTGGAACTCCTCATGCTGGTGGAAATGTTTCGCAGCAAGGTGGTTGATGAGCGAGCTGGTGCTGAACTTTGAGGGGTCTGCACCTCTGCTCAACTTCCGCTGACAGTGGTTGCAAGTGGCGTACTTGCTGTCCACAGTGGGCATGGTGAAAAAGCGCCAGATTGGTGACAAAAACAACCCCCTACGGCATGGAACCGCTGCTGCCTGTCTCCCTGTGGTGGTTGGGGGGGGGGGGTTGGGTGCGGCTGGTGGTGGTACTGGCAGATGCTGCTGCTGCTGCTGAGCCTGAGACACCAGCAGGCTGTGGGACCTGCCTACTGCTGCCAATGCTTGCAATGATGCGCCTCCTTGCAAGGCCCACAAGCGCATCCTCCTCCTCCTCCTCAGAGCTGCTGATGACGACATTCCCTGGAGCTGGTGGCACCCAGTCTCTGTCTGTCACCGTGTCATCATCATCCTCCCCCTCCTGAAACATGTCCTGCTGGAATGATGACCCCCCAAACTCCTCTCCTGATGCATGGATGGGCTGCTTGACTGTCGCCACAGTCTTGCTGTCCAATCCCCCATCCCCCAAAGTGCCCATCAGCATCTCCTCCTCCAAATCGCCAACAACAGCAGACAATTGACGCATCATGCCTGGGGTCAAAAGAGTGCTGAGTGACAGGTCGGCGACTGACGGTGAACTGGCCTCCTCCCCAGGCCCTGCTGGGCGGCTGCTGCGAACAGGGGTGGTGGTGGTGGTGGTGAGGGTGGAGGCCTCGGATGCAGAGCTGATGGCGGGCTGCTCATCCTCCGTCATCAGTTGCACCACAGTGTCTGCATCCTTTTCCTCAATGGGACGTTTCCGACCCGGCTGGAGGAAAATAGGAGCAGGTGCTACACGCTGCTGCTGCTGTGTCTCTGCAGCGTGAGTTGCAGATGCTCCTGCTGGGCGGCGCCCAAGGCGTCCACGGCCAGTGGCTATAGGAGGAATGTTAGCCACTGACGCTGCTGCTGCTGCGGAACTGTGCATGGTGGCGCGGCCGCGGCTTGCCACAATGCTGCTCCCTCTCCTCCTGATTCCCTTGCTGCCCTTCCCCTTGCCCAAACCGCGCTGGCTGCCACTTCCAGACATCTTAGATGTTTTGGGCATAAACACAAAAGTTTTTTAAAACTGCGGGTGAAAGGTGGGGTATTTTAATGGAGTGGGTTGTTGGGTGAGGTGACACTAATCACTAAGTGATTAGATCGCTAAGTGATTATTACAGTACAAATACAAAATACAAAAATCGGTAATCAGTAAGTGTGAACAGTGAACAGTGAGTGTGTCCCCTAGTACACTAACTAGAAAATACACTAATCAGTAGTAATCACAAGGAAATAGAGTGTGTGTACACTACAGACAGTGAGTGCACGCACGCGCAAACACGCGCAGGAGCTAGCCTATGAACAGTGACTGATTAAGTGTCTAGTACAGTAAGTAAGTAGTAACAGTCAGGAAGTACAACTAGCAGTTACAATAATCAGTAGTAATCACAAGGAAATAGAGTGTGTGTACACTACAGACAGTGAGTGCACGCACGCGCAAACACGCGCAGGAGCTAGCCTATGAACAGTGACTGAGTGAGTGTCTAGTACAGTAAGTAAGTAGTAACAGTCAGGAAGTACAACTAGCAGTTACAATAATCAGTAGTAATCACAAGGAAATAGAGTGTGTGTACACTACAGACAGTGAGTGCACGCACGCGCAAACACGCGCAGGAGCTAGCCTATGAACAGTGACTGAGTGAGTGTCTAGTACAGTAAGTAAATAGTAACAGTCAGGAAGTAAAACTAACAGTTACAATAATCAGTAGTAATCACAAGGAAATAGAGTGTGTGTACACTACAGACAGTGAGTGCACGCACGCGCACACACGCGCAGGAGCTAGCCTATGAACAGTGACTGAGTGAGTGTCCCTACTACAGTAAGTAAGTAGTAACAGTCAGGAAGTACAACTAGCAGTTACAATAATTAGTAGTAATCACAAGGAAATAGAGTGTGTGTACACTACAGACAGTGAGTGCACGAACGCACAAACACGCGCAGGAGCTAGCCTATGAACAGTGACTGAGTGAGTGTCTAGTACAGTAAGTAAGTAGTAACAGTCAGGAAGTACAACTAGCAGTTACAATAATCAGTAGTAATCACAAGGAAATAGAGTGTGTGTACACTACAGACAGTGAGTGCACGCACGCGCACACACGCGCAGGAGCTAGCCTATGAACAGTGACTGAGTGAGTTTCTAGTACAGTAAGTAAGTAGTAACAGTCAGGAAGTACAACTAGCAGTTACAATAATCAGTAGTAATCACAAGGAAATAGAGTGTGTGTACACTACAGACAGTGAGTGCACGAACGCGCACACACGTGCAGGAGCTAGCCTATGAACAGTGACTGAGTGAGTGTCCCTAATACAGTAAGTAAGTAGTAACAGTCAGGAAGTACAACTAGCAGTTACAATAATCAGTAGTAATCACAAGGAAATAGAGTGTGTGTACACTACAGACAGTGAGTGCACGCACGCGCAAACATGCGCAGGAGCCAGCCTATGAACAGTGACTGAGTGAGTGTCTAGTACAGTAAGTAAGTAGTAACAGTCAGGAAGTACAACTAGCAGTTACAATAATCAGTAGTAATCACAAGGAAATAGAGTGTGTGTACACTACAGACAGTGAGTGCACGCACGCGCAAACACGCGCAGGAGCTAGCCTATGAACAGTGACTGAGTGAGTGTCTAGTACAGTAAGTAAGTAGTAACAGTCAGGAAGTACAACTAGCAGTTACAATAATCAGTAGTAATCACAAGGAAATAGAGTGTGTGTACACTACAGACAGTGAGTGCACGCACACGCAGGAGCTATGAACAAACAGTGGCAGTGAGTGTCCTAGTACAGTTACAGTATATAACTACAATACAAAATACAATCACTCAGTACTAAAGGACAGCAGAAATACTGGTATAGATGAGAAATAAACTAACAGAGGACAGGAGAGAACAGCTGCCCACACAGGCAGGCCCTGAGGCCTAAAGCTGTAAGCCTGCAGCAGCTGTCTCTATGTAACACAAAAGCTACTAACTAAAATACAATGTCTATCTAACTAACAACAATATAGGTGTATATAGGAGGTGTATGTGAGCAAAAACGCTAGGTGATTGACCACAATAAAGCTCTTGCTAAGCCAACGCACAAAGGAGCAGATCTCTCTCTGTACAAAGTCAGGCAAGGACGGAAACACCTAACATGGCGGCCGCTATTTATAGGGTAGGGGCTGGCCAGGGTCCCCCTCTGTGATTGGCTGCCGTCAGAGGGCCTGGGAGCCCTCTGATTGGCTCTAAGGACATCAATCTGGGCTACGACGCTATTCGAGCTCGGTATTCGAGCTCGAATAGCGCTGTTAGCTCGAATAGCTCGAATAGTGAATGGGCTATTCGAGTTCACTCGAATAGCCCATTCGAATAGCTCCAGCTATTCGGAGCTCGAATACCGAGCTCGAATAGCTGAAAAAGAGCTCGAATATTCGAGCTACTCGAATATTCGAGCTCTGCTGAGCACCACTGGTGGGAAGAACTACGGGCGTAGCCTCCTTCTCATGAGGGCCTGAATGTTGCTTTTCAACATCACTCCATAACTGAGCACCCTGTAACACCTTAAAATATGTGAGCACAGAAAATAAATTTGCCCTAACATATTAATCAATCAATAAATAAGGAACCCCATTGACAGGACTTATATAGTACATCAATAGTTTGGCATCAAAAAACATAATATGCACAGTAATATATATATTTTTTTATTAAAGCTTATTCAGCCATCAAATGACAATTGAAATCATATATTTATATATATATGGCTCTAGTAGTGCTAATCAATGCTAATCAATAAAGAAACACTCAAGCCATCAATAAACAGGAATGTAGGTAAACAGAGGTACCAATCAGGATAAAATACTAAAAAAAATCCTGCTAAAAAGAGGGTAGAGGTGGACTTACCTCCAGGTATATGACACATTAGTCACCACTAATACAGCTTTAATTTAGACATAAAACGCCACAACTACAATGGGTTTCACAGGAATCTCCTGCTTCTTAAAGCAAAAATGTGTGAGTCTGTGGCACAGTGGTATAGGCTTGGTGCCTCTAGAGGCGGAGACAGAAGCTCTAAGGCCAAGCCACTGTGCCACAGACTTCCACAATTTTGCTTGAAGAACCAAGAAATTCCTGTGAAACACATTGCAATTGGAGTGTTTAATGTCTTAATTAAAAGCTATTTAAGAAAATTAGCCATCTGTGTCATACACCCAGACCCTATTTTATCGTGATTGGCCCCTCTGTTTACCTACAGTCCTTTACATTGTATTGTCCACTCTTGGTGGTGGGGTTTTCTATATTCTACAGAGGGCAACTTCTTAACCTAAGTGGGGCCGGGTCTTTTCTCCCCACCTGCCTTTGAGTGGTTGCCTTTGAGGTAATCCATGTTTGTGACTATTACTCTTCTATAATTTTACTACCATACATCAGTACAAATTTACTACATTATATTGGACTCTCGATTCTCTCTTCCCATTTTTCCAAGCATACAATAAACAGGACATGTAAATCACGTACAGAAGATATACTCTTATTGTGCCTTGCTGGACAGATGTGCCAAAGTTAATCAGTTTGGTTGAAAAAAAAATAGTGGACCAGAAAATGTTGTTATGTCAAAATTGCTTATGTTGACTTTGTGCTGAACTCATGATCTGCATCATGGTCTACATTGGCCCAGCCTGGTCTGAGAATTACAGAGGCGGGATGAGGCTCATGAGAAATCATGTATACATGAATGGGAGGAGATGATTCCAGGAGAGGAAAGAAGAATGTTGTGTACAGAGTGGAGGTTAAATGACTACTGGGTCTGGGACAGAAAATGACATTTTACTGTAATAAAGTGTACTAGCAGGTCACATATTTATTTCTGAATGGAACAACACACACCAGTAAGATGACTGCCCTCCTAATATTGAAGAAAATCCAAATAAAAACTCTTGCTGATTTTATTAAAGTAAATATACTTAATACATTTAAAAAAATAATAATGTTTTTTTTCTTGGTTTGACCAAAGATCAAAAGATTACTCTCTTTGAATATTAACTTAAACGGAAATTTTGGGTGCAAATGGCATATACCGTTAAATACATTTCTTAAGGACTTAGGGCCATATGCAATTCACTTTTTCTCCTGAGTTTTCTCCTAGGAGATAATTTTTCATCTTCGATTTAAAATAACTTTTTAGCACTTTGCGATGAAAAAAGTACCAAAAATTAGGTGAAAAATTACTGTCAAAATTATTTTGAGTATTTGTTTGCTGGCTGATGGTGCAAAAGGCATTTTATTTACAAGTTGTGAAAGTATCACCTGGGAGAAAACTCAGGTGAAAAAATGAATTGCATATGGCCCTTAGGCCCTTATTTAATTCCCATTTTCTTTTAAGTTTTCTCCTATGTGATATTTTCGAATATATACTGTCAATAAAATACCTTTTAAGCCACAAACAAGCAAGGGAATTCTCAAAATAATTCAAGCTGTTCTATTTCACCAACTGTTTAGTACATTTTCAATTGTAGTGTGCTGAAAAGGCATTTTAAACAAAAGATGAAAAATTATCTCCTAGGAGAAAACTTAGGAGAAATCATGAATGGGGCTGCTCAAATCCGGATCCGGGAGATACCCGGATAGTTGCAATCTGGAAATATCTCCAAGTAAACCTGTGTGGGGTGGGCGGGGGGGGTCAATCTTACCTGTCTGACGTCTTCTTCGTCCGTCCCTCGGCTCCTCCCATGATGCGCTCCACGCGGGTCATGTGATTACAACCCGGAAGAAGGAAGTATTTGTAATCACGTGACCACCGTTTGGACCGCATCATGGGAGGCGCCAAGGGACGGACCGAAGAAGACCTCAGAGAGTTAAGATTGACCCCCCTGCCCACCCCACACAGGTTTACTGGGAGATATCCAGATAGAACTATCTGGATGTCTCCCGGATCCGGATTTGAGTAGCCCTGATCATGAATAGAATAAGGGCCCCAATGTTTAATTATCTCAGCATGTTTCCTAAAATAAATATGCAGGCGACAAGGTCATTAGTTACTGCTTACTAGATGGAGGCCTTGAAAAAGAGTGGAACTCATTCACTCAGACATGGGTTTTTCTAACAAGAAGTGCAGCACTAAGATGCACATTACTGGACCATCACTGCAGGACCTTTGCCTCCCTCTGCCTCCCCCCCCCCCCCATTTCTCCTTAAGGATAATAGATGATTGGCAAGTGTGACTGGTGGTGCTATAGTACAGCAGCCTCCACGCTTGAGTCTCAAACATTCCCGCCCACCTTACTCTCGTCTCATCATCCAACCCCCCCCCCCCCCCCTTCTTCCAGAACCTCTATGAGCCAAAACCAATTCTGGGTACAATTCCCTCTGTTGTACTTGGCTAAATACATTATTCTGATTCTGATTACCAGGTACTTTTATAAAAAATTATTTTGTAAACAATGTTTTTTTTCATGAAAATCTATTTTACATCCTTACACAGTTGGTTTAAAACTGGTGTCTAGGGTACATCCTTAGATTAGTTCATATGAAGATAATTATGCTCGGTGAAGTTGAAGAGGGGTTTCTGTCTTTAATTAGTCAGTTACTTTTTAATAAAAACAAATCACCATTTTTGTCCTATGAGTTTTATATATCGGATTATTAATTTCAAGATAATCCTTAACATTTTAGCTAGCATTTATTAAAATGTGAAGATGACACACTGGAAAAAAATGTCAACATTATTTGCGTATTAACAGTTCACAAGACACAAAAGGAATTTAAATGTCACATTGTGGTCATGTGAGGAGATGATCTTATTCAAGCAAATCAAATTATGAAGCTGAGGACTCATCAATCATAATGGCTACGTCTCTATTTTGCATTTAAGAAAAACATGAGCATTTTATTAATAAGATGTGAAAATATCACTTATGAGAAGACTTAGGATGAAAATTAAATTGAATAAGGGCCATGAAATAACAAACTATATTCCAATACATCTTTGTTATTTGATCTATGACCTAAAGAGACTAGGGGCCATATGTAATTCACTTTTTCACCTCAGTCTTCTTCTAGTTGATATTTTCACAACTTGTAAATAAAATGCCTATTAAACCACCAGCAAGTAAACAAATACTCAAAATAATTTTGGCAGTACTTTTCACCTATTTCTGCTATGTTTTCCATTGCAAAGTGCTAAAAAGTTATTTTAAATCAAAGATGAAAAATTATCTCCTAGGAGAAAACTTAGGAGAAACAGTGAATTGCATATGGGCCAAGAACTCTCAGATGTCATCAGATGTTTACTTATTTTATTATTATTATTATTATTATTATTATTATTATAAAAAATTACTTTTAATGAATATGTATAGAATAAAGTTCCATTTCTTTCCAGTTTTTAAACCATTGAGATTGACTACACCTTTAGTTGGTAGTGCTGTGAGCTGATTATTTTGGGTAGGCAATTTTTATTTCTATGGTCCAATGCTCTCCAAAAACAGGTAATCAAAAACAACCGAACTTGCTAAGGCCTCAATTCATCATTGTCTTTGAGATAACTTTTTCCAGTTTGTTAAATTGCCGAATTCGAAGTTTATCGATATCTAGTTGTATTCATCAAGGTTTTTCCGCAATCGCTGTGAATTCGATAACAATTCGGTAACCATTCGGTAACGTGTCGATATTTCCATTTTACAGTGGTAATTTAACGCAAGGTCAAAAGATTCCCATGGAATTGTGGGTAAAAGTCAGTCCTTTGAACACTTAACAGCAACATTCTGAATAGGGCTTAACACCTGGACCAGGATTCTGGAAGTGGCTTGGGACAATCTCACAATTTCGCCAGCTGCGGCTTGATAGGAGCCTTTTCTAAAAAAAATGTAGTGCATCTAGCAAATTAGTTAACCCTGGCACTGCCTGTGTTCTCTTACAAGACGATTCAAGAGAAATGCAGATGTACTGTTATAGCAAATAAATCCATTCTCTTGCAAATTGATATGGTTCTAGACCTTATTCTTGCCCTTCTGCGCCTTTGAATCACTCTCAGCTGATACCTAACCTCTTCAAATGGCTCCATCTTCTCTGTCAGCAATGATCTGACAGGAATAACGACAGAGCAGTGAAGGAGATAACTAATCCTAAATGTAACGCTAAACCACGCCCACTTTCATTTTAATTAATTGCACTTTCTTCCGTTTTTACGCATCACTAGCGAATGATTACCGAATTATTACCGAATGCTCGCTAACAGCTGTAGATAAATTTGATGAATCCTGAAATCAACTTAACGAATTCGGTATTTTACAGAGCTGTCGTTAACCAATTCGATAAGTCTTGATGAATCGAGGCCTTTTTTTGCTTCTCAGTTAATGTATTTGCTTCTTGGTCTATAGATGGACTCTAGTGTCCATATATTATTCAACCATTTGTCATAGTAGTCATCAATCTACAATTCCCAGAACAAAACTGTAGAATTATTTGGACTTATTTTTTAATCATACCTACCTATACAGTTTCTTTGGGTGGGGACTATGACAATTCCATGAGTGGATGGTAAACATGTGTTAAATATAAATGTTTAATATAACTATATGAAATTACAGCCACAACTATTCACCCATTTACTCTTTACTCTTGTTTATATTTAATATGAACAATATTTTCATAGCAAAATCTCCTAAAATGTCAAATAGGCAAAAACCTTAAATGGTCATCTAAACACATGTAAGTCATTTGTCTATTTTGCTTTCTTCTTTTAATTATTATTTCATGATATCACTTTAAAGGCAAGGTAGTGTGTTGAAAGTGGAGTTGAACTTATATTTTTTCAGCCCTAAGTAAAGGAATATTGCAAAGTAATTGAGCATCTTCACAAAAGCATGTATTTTATTTCTTAAATGGTTTAAATATGGTCTAGTGAAAAAGGTTAGATACGTAAATAAAACCAATTAGGATTTTATAAATGCTAACATACAAAACAATGCCAAAGAAATAACATTATGGGCTGTAAAAAGATAATATTTTGGAAAAAGCAGCATATCAGTAATCAATGCTACATGGCTAAATAACACATCTTAAACATTCATATTTTTTCTTCTTCTTTTTTGTGTGTAACATTAGCTATCTTTGTAACAGCCAAGGCATAATAATACACAGCAAGATTTCTTTGCTTCTCATCACCATGTATCAGGTTTATCTGTGGAAGAATAAAGCTTGTCATTCTAGTGACAATAGTTCGTTATATTCTATGATAAATGTGGAATGTTAAATTACTGCAGAGCAGCATTGCTAAAATCAAAGTTTATTATTTGTGATACAAGGAATTGGACTTGTAAAGAAAGAGCTTTGAAGGTCTGATAGTATGAGTAAGAATGTAAGAATAAACTGAGACATCTACCATGTCTATTTAGGATAATTATTGTATTTTCTTTTTTTCCCCTTCTCTTTCGGGTTTTTGACAGCATGGGGTGATTATTATTTTTTTCTCATTTTAATAATATCTTGAACCTTGCTCACATACAGCCTCTCACAACTGTTAATTGTACAAACAATACATTCAGTCTCGGATATATTTTTTTTGCTCGTGCTCACTTTTTTTTTTAAACAAAGGATTAAAAAAAAAAAAAGATAAAGAAAAATCTACAATCGCCCTTCTCAGACACACCATTGATTCTCAATCTGTAATTTACTCTCCATCAAGATGTTCAATGTAGACTAACTAAATGAGGGAGGGTCGAGAAGGGCTCGTTAGGTGAAGAGACGGAAGGCTGGGGGGGGGGGGAGCAGACGGTTTCTTCTCATCTCCAATCTGCATAAAATTTAGTATTCAGTAAGTTACGGCACACAATGAAAAGAAAATGTCAGTGCAATCTAGAAGATATAAAGAAATGAGTGGAAAAAAGCTGTATGCTAATAATCCACTCAGTAATTAAATGAAGATCGCTGCCAAGCGCCTCTGCCACTTTCAAAGGGTAATTTGTACAGGAAATCATAGAGTCATTGTCAAATCAATTCAAGATAAAAGGAAAGTCATCAACGGAGATAAGATAAATGTAGGGTGTCTGGCAGCATTTGCCCTAGGAAATGCCTTTGCTATTTTTTGTAGACCCTTCCGAACGTTGGGCGACACGGACTTGTCAGGTTGAAGTGTATGTTCTCTAATAGGAGGATGGCCTGTATGTATGCACAAGTGCATTAGATAACCATCGGGAAAATGGTATAACAAAATCAGTTAATAGCAACTCGATGTTTAACAACCAAAATGATATTGCTGGTTAAGAACAGACATTCAGCCGCTGTCAGGGAGAATGATCATGTTTGATCTTGGTCTTTCGTAATGACAGGCGCTTAGACTGCAACGCTTAATATCGCTGCCTGATGTGATTTATAGCAAATTACCTGCTTGCCCTAGCGTAATCTTTACAACATATTTTTGCTGTTAGAAAGCCGATGGAAGACTCCATCAAATTTCATTGAACTGGGTATTCGGTAAGAATAAAAAGAAAGGTTTTCAATATTATCTACAATGTCTTCCTCGTTAACTGACTGCATTATAGCTTGATTGGAGACATTTTAAAAACAATGTCCGTTCACCGTACTGCCATTAAAGAGCTGATGCTTATGACTGGAGATGCAAAAATGATTTCTATACTTGAAGAATGCAGCTTGTAAAATTTGGCAGCCGGGTGGCTGACCCATAAGTGAAATGCCACATTCTTTTTTTCTAAATTTCCAGTATAGCCTCTCAGTAAAAAACAGTGGGGGCAGGATGAGTGGCAGCACAGACCATGTCATGTACCCTAAATATAACACTGCTGAAGAAAATCGGAAGCTACAATGTTGCCTCCCACATGTCCAGGAGCCCAGTATCCAAACCAATGGATATTCGAACCTACAATAGGAGGTGAGTTTACAGTTCCTATTGTATATAGTCTACTTATGTATTTTCTTTGTTTTCCTAACCCGGGAGTCAAACTCATGACCTCATGCTTCACAAGTGAACCTTCTCAGCAGACTTATGTATTTTGCATATGTGGCGCAAGATGTGAAAAGTGCAAGCAAGTACAGCAGTTTTAACTGTGAATAAAAACAGACAGAGATATTGGTTGCACATATCTACCCATTCATACAGTGGTGGTTGGTCCTATGTCAAGTCTCAGGATAGTCAAAGAAATACAGTACTAATAATTCCAAGCTGATGCAAATGCTATGCTCATTTTATGGATCATTACAAAGCTTGGAAATAGATCATTCAAATCCAGCTCCATTCTATTGGTCCCTTTTCAAGCTACATGAATTTGCAAAAATTTGCATCATATTTGCATCATCTTGTAATAAAAAGCATATCTTTACCTATCTCTAGTCCAAACTCCCATGTTACACAGGTCCCTATTTTACGCAAAGTATCCACATTTCGAGACGTGTAGTATTTGAATACCAAGACAGGATTCTTATCTGCCGTACCTTTCGTGGACTCCCTGGGAACTATACTAACTCTCCTAAGGAGAGGGAAGTGTCCCTCCCTGTTCTCTGGTCCCCCGTTTCCGCACGCAGATCCTCCATCTGATCAGGGTCTGCGCTCCTCTTCCAACACAAGCATGGTCATGCTGCAGCAGCACTAGCATGGCCGTGTCTGTGCAGTAGCATGGAGCTAATTGTGCATGAGCGGCTCCGGCTTACTGCGCAGGCGCAGCCATGCCCACGCAGGCTTGTAGAGGTGCATGGCACCAATCAGATTTTTTGACAAACTCTTGTTGATAATCTTTTGAGGGTCTGTGCTCGGCGACGGGGGACTGCGGAACATTGAGGGAAGACACATTACAGTAAGGAGGCTTCCTTCTTCTTAGGAAAGTTTGTGATTTTGTACCAGAGCTTCAGTTTGGGTACACTTTAAATAGCTGGTCGCAGCTCCAAAACCACAAAAAGGGTTGTTTCTGGTAATTTTTAAAAGAAGACTACCAGCAAAAAAATCAGTAGTTTAAATGCGAATGGCAATAATTTGGTAAACTTGCGTATTACTTTTAATAAATGTATCATTGAGACTTTAATCTAAACCAAACCAAGACAAACAAAAAATTAATATGCACAAACATTATTTATCTCATTATACATAATCGTTCTGTATCCCTTTTTACAATTTATCTACAAAATACCTGTATCTCTTACGGTTGAATGTGTATTAATTACCCCTGTGAACAATATTGATATTGTTTGTTAAGTTCCCAGGCATATCTACTAAACTACTGATTATCTAGGTGTTCTGACATCAAGGCAGTAGATTATTCCATCATGTGAGTATCTTTAGCTCTCTTGCTTTTGATGAAGTGAATTAGTGATTCATTTAACATTTCTTGAGATTCTTAAGAGCTAAGACCATTGGAACTAAGCAGCAGCAGCACTGTGATACAACAGTATGACTGAATATAGAGGAGGCCACACACACCATTATACTGTGGAAAAATTGAGCTGGTAGCGGTGAGCATTGCAGGATAGTGCTGCACTAGTCAGCACTAGCCCTCCTATTTTTTTTCAATAAATAGGTTTAGATGTGCTTTAACTTAGAAATGTTAAATGATAATGCATTGCTGCCTGGATTAAGGTGATTAACATGAAGCAGATATTTCTCCAAAACTTACGTGTCATTGTGTACAAAATTCAGTCACCATTTGTGATTAGATGACAGAAGCAAGGCTCTGGTTTTCTTATTCCATTAATGTGCCAATATACAGTAAATTATCACAGAAAATCAGGGCCTTCTATCAGCTGATCAAATTGTTCAGATGTTTCTTTATATGTTTTGCTAGAAACCAACAACATTTTTTGTAGTACCTTTATGGGAAGAGCTTGAGGACTCTGCTCTCCATGGTGCTGATTTGGGGCCTTAATCTTTTTAGCATGTTTACTATAACAAGTTACCACTCATTATCATATATATAATTGAATCCTTCAATAAGGCTTTATTCAATGCATAAACATTAAAGGATACCCGAAGTGACATGTGACATGATGAGATAGACATGGGTATGTACAGTGCCTAGCACACACATAACTATGCTGTGTTCCTTTTTTTCTTTCTCTGCCTAAACGAGTTAAATATCAGGTATGTAAGTGGCTGACTCAGTCCTGACTCAGACAGGAAGTGACTACAGTGTGACCTTCACTGATAAGAAATTCCCCTTTTTATCGCTTTCTTGATCTCAGAAGCCATTTTCTGCTAGGAAAGTGTTTTATAGTTGGAATTTCTTATCAGTGAGGGTTACACTGTAGTCACTTCCTGCCTGAGTCAGAACTGAGTCAGCCACTTACATGCCTGATATTTAACTATTTCAGGCAGAGAAAGAAAAAAAAGGAACACAGCATAGTTATTTGTGTGCTAGGCACTGTACGTGTCTATCTCATCATATCTCTTTGGGTATCTTTTAAATCTATTTTATGTGGCTGGATAGTGTACTTTTAAAAGTTACCACCTTTGATAGAGGAGACCAGGGTTTAAAAACTGACTGGAGCCAGTTACATGTCAGTAAGGAGTGCTAGGCCACAGCTCCCTAACACTCCAGGGTAGCCTACTGGATGCGCCCTTAGTGGCTGCAGCTTTCAAGTGCTTTTATTCTAACAGGAGAAAAGCACCATACACATATTATTATTATTATTATTATTATTATTATTATTATTATTATTATGGGCAAGATGGCATAATATCAAAATTTACTGCTCATTATCCAATTGTGGGACAACTCTGTTAGCTTAATTACCACAGTGAGAGAACAGTGAGACTAGAGAAAGCAAACATGGAGGCCCCCTCAGCTCTAGTTAACAGCACCCCTATGCCTGTCAGCATTTCAGCATTGCTAAAGATCTTTGTACACTTGATGGACTATGGACTGGTACAGTGCTCAGTAAAGAAGGGAGAGATTTTATGGTTCTAGCTGATGTCCCTGATCATGGAGCAATTCAGTATGCACCTTTTAACCCACATACAGTAATATGTGTAGGGTCTTCGTACGTTAGTAGAATTTCATTAGTTGAAGTATTTTTCAAAATGCAACTGATCTGAACAAACCCAAGGTGGCCACTAAGAACAACATGCATAATGACTGTGACATTACTGCATGATTGAGATGGTTGACCGCTTTCTGGGTGTGTGCAGTAGGTCCCACCTCTTCTATCTGCAATATAGTTGGCCAAAGTCCAATCAATAGGAGTGAGCATTATCATATGGGTATGAGGGGTGTGCATATAGTTATTTCAAAATCCTGTAGTTATTAACCTCCTTGCCGGTCTAAAAAATCCGGCAAGGAGGCAGCGCCGCACATTTTTTTTATTTTTTTTTTTTAAATCATGTAGCGAGCCAAGGGCTCGCTACATGATAGCCACTAAGCGGCGGCATCCCCCCACCCACCCCGATCGCCTTCGGCGATCAGAGTATGCAGGGAATCCCGTTGAGAACGGGATTTCCTGCAGGGCTTCCCCGGTCGCCATGGCGACGGGGCGGGATGACGTCACCGACGTCATGGACGTCGGGACGTCATAGGGAATCCCGATCCGCCCCTCAACGCTGCCTGGCACTGATTGGCCAGGCAGCTCAGGGCTCTGGGGCGGGGGGGAGCGACTCGGCGCGGCGGATTGCGGCGGATCGGCGGCGAGCGGCGGCGATCGGGAGTTACAAGCAGCTAGCAAAGTGCTAGCTGCTTGTAACAAAAAAAAAATTATGCAAATCGGCCCAGCGGGGCCTGAGATATCCTCCTGCGCAGGTTACCCCGAGCTGAGCTCGGGATAACCGGCAAGGAGGTTAAATAGCATATGCTGATTGAGATCTATAGAGCTGGGGATTTTAAAATAGGTGACAGTTACCTCTGACAACATGGAGTTCCAGCAGTGTTTTCTAGTAGCCGGCTTACATATTATTTTTCCAGTTCTGAGTCCCTTTAGTATAGAAATAAATGGCTTTAGAGGAAATCAGTTGATGGTTGCCTACAAATCTATACACAAGTCCTGCCTAACCTACATCTCTGACCTTGTCAGCAGATATGCACCTGGCCGCACAGTTTGCTCCTCCAACAACCTCCTCCTATCCACCCCACTCATCTCGCTCTCCTTTGCACCACTACAGGACTTCACTAGCGCTGTCCCCATCCTGTAAAACTCTCTCCCACTGCTCATCAGGCTTTCCCCCTTCAACACCCTCAAACAAGCCCTCACAACTCAATGTTGCCCTAACCCTCTCTGCTGAGAACCTCTCGATGCAACCCCCATTCCTTTCGAGTCACCACCCCCTTCCTCTAGATTGTAAGCCGGGCCCTCTCTCTGCTTGTGTATCTTACTTGATTATGCAAACTTGTATTATTGGGACTACCACTCCAGTGTATGATCTGGCATTGTATTATTACTATTACTATTTTTTTTTACATGTTAAGAAGTGAACTCAACTCTATTTTTCAAACTTAACATGAAACCTGCAAAGAAACCAGAAGAAATCGTTAAAAAAAAAACATCCATGTAAACAGCGAAAGCAAAGGAATTTCTGGTTACATTATTTTTATGTACATTTCCTTTATTCGATTAATTCTTACACCTGCATTGGAGCAAATACAGTATTTTGTGTATGTGTGGCAATACTATTGTGCCATTAAGCCTAATGGAGCGTGCGCGCTGCATCTACGCTTTCGGTTTGGCTTGTTGAAAAGATGAACGCACTAATATGTCTCCCGAACGATTGTCACATTCCAGCCTTCTTCATGAAATGGAATATTTATACAGGAGGACTGTAGAGAAAGAATCTATTAAGAGACTCCCCGCCGAAGTGCCCTCACTTAGTCATAAGGGTACTATGCGCCAGCGCTTTAATATATGTCATATGCTGTGGCTACTCCTCGGCGATAAATGACTGTTGTTACTCTGGTAATCAGTCTATGTCAGAGCAATTACTTAAAATCATCCATCCTAGTTGTTTGCACCATCCACATCATACTGAGCAGAACAATGCAAGTGACAATCCCAGCACTACAGATGGAATTTCTAGAGCTCGTACATTGTCAGAGTGACATGCCAGCAGGAAGGGGGGAAGGACCCCTCCATCTCGAGGTGCAACCAGCCTGTGGCAAACAAGTTGCGAAGAAGAGGTCGAGAAAGGGGAAATGCTAATATTTAGCCAATTCCAGTGCACAGGTACCCTGCTACAAGCAACTGATCAAAGGAAAGATGCTCTGTTTATAGCTTTTTTTCTCCATGCCCATATTTTTAGAAACTTGATTTCCTTCCAAATACAGGTAAAGAATATTAGTTTGGCTTTTGATGTGCACATAAACCCTCATCAAAGTCAAAGAAAACATATTTTAATACCGGCAGAAACCTTACAGACATTCTCTTCTTTATCTGTAGATTTGATCTGTATTATTTTTTACTAGTTCAATTTTTATATTTGCAGTGTTATGGATGGTGCATAGGACATTCTTTCACTTATAAATAATACAGCATGAATTTGTTTTATACTTATTGTCTCGTGCTCAGCTTTATCTGATTGACCCTTTAGTTCTTTAATTTACTATGCATTTTGTATACAGAGGTATATTCTTCAAGGTTTTTTTAGTGGTGTTTGCTTATTTTGTATTTGAAATGATGTGATGAGGCAGTTGATCAGATTGTGAGACCTGCCGAGGGACAGTTGGGGATAATGTTTGTCCATGGACTCTGAAAACCAGGGAGGAATATTTGTGCACTACATAAATATTTAATAATTCAAATAATAATGATGAAAATAAAACAATGGACCTCAATGTGGAAAAATAAACAGGAAAAATAAATATATGACTGACTATCTGTGCAGCCAAATGCAGCCAGCTAGAATTTTAAGTTTATTCCATCTCTCCAGTATGAAAAAATATAAAGCTGGTAATATGCATGAGCTCAAACATTTTAAGAACATATTCTCCTCCAACCAGAAAACACCAATTCTTCAGTGCAGGCTGAGGCACCTGTTAGATAATGTATAGAGAGTTATATTATATGATAGCCACCTAAGTTTATGTCAGCAGAATATGACATGCTGCCCCTACACTTTGGAACACCTTGCCACACCCAACCAGGGCGTCTCCATTCCCTGGAAGCAATTAAGGCAAACTAACTGAAAACCCACCTGTCTAATTTGACATTTATAACCACCTATAAGTTGTTATAAATGTGCTGTAAGTTCCATGGGAGAAAAGTGCTTTACAAATGTTTTTCTGGTGCATTATTGAATCTTCTCCAGTATGGCGTTTCATAAGCAAAACCAATATCCATCTTCCAAAAGACATGTCTGAGTACTAAACAGAGTCCAATCACTGCAAATATTATACTGTATCAAACAATCATGCTACTTCTGACCAAACTGGCATAATCGAGCTGGAACTCACAGGGAATCTGTGTGATTGGTGTAAAGCCAATGCTCCTCCCTCCCCCATTCCTTGATTATTTTGATTTGCTCACTTTCCACCCTGTAAGATTCAAACATTTCCTTAGTCCATGCTCCAATTGTTGACTTAGTAAAATAAATCAACCAGTGCTGTTTTATACAACAAAGGCAAGGGATTATACATCTTACTAATGCTGAGTTTCATTTGCTTACATAATTTGGTGAAAACTTGTGTACATTATGCGATCAACACAAGAAAAGTACTACAGAATTCCTCATTACCATAAAACAGAGTGAACCAAAAAGTTAAGGCACAGGACCTCTTTTTAGTTCAAATTTGAAATATTATTTACCGTTCAATCTAAGGTGTCAGTTACCATTTTCTCAATTCCATTTTATACATGCAGAAGAAGACCTCACAAAGTCCACAAATACATAATCACAGTATCACAACTAATTTCACACAGTCTTATTGCTCTTTCCTCAGCTCACCTTGGAGGTGTTTCTACCTTCTCACAGTTCTATGGCTATGGATCCAGTGGCATTTAATAAAGTACCACAGTCGGATGACTCTGCAGGCCATTCTTTATTGGCCTGAGTGGTCAACATAAAAGCAGATTACTTTGTTCAGTGTGGCTGTGCATTATTATGTATTATTATTTATAAAGTGCTGACATATTATACAGCTCTGGACAATAAATAGGGTTATAGACATCAATACATAAGTGTGACAAACAACGCTAGATCATAACAAAATTCAAGAGTACAAGAATACAAGATCATCCAGCATAGGAGAATAGCATAAGTACGAAGCAAAGTTCATGCGTTAGTGTTAGATACTACGTAGTATAGGTCAGCTAATGAGATGGGTGCATGATCAAGTGGGAAGAAAAGGGGGAGGACCCTGCCATTGGCTTAAAAAACTGAAGGGGGGGGCAACACACTAGGTAGGGGAACAACATGTAGGTGGTCAGCAGAGATGGTTAGGGCACCACATAGTCATTAAGTTCAAGTTTTGGGCTTCAGCAATTTGCACATCTGGACAGTTCTGAGCTCCATTGCCAAGACAACCATTACTGTGTAAAAAACGTTTTTTAGATACGGGGAGTCCTACTATAGAGACCAGTAGTAGGTCGGGACAGGGTTGGATGGAAAGAGGAACGCTCAACTGGCTTGGGAAAACTGGAACCAGTGAGGATTATCAAAATGTTGGGAGTGAGGAGAATACTAAAAACATATTACCTGAAAAAGCAATATCACAATAAGTGGCAAATAAGTAAATAAGTAAAAAAAAAAATCTTGTGTGTTTAATATTTTTTTCCCCATAACTAGCACCATTTCAGAAATAAAACAATAATTATATTTGTTTCTGAAAGTGTGGTAAAGGGTTTGGACATTCTGGGCCATATGCAATTCACTTTTTCACCTGGGTTTTCTCCTGGGAGATAATTTTGCATCTTCGATTTAAAATAACTTTTCAACACTTTTCAACTAAAAAAGTACCAAAAAGTAGGCGAAAAAGTACTATCAAAATTATTTTGAGTATTTGATTGCTTTCTGGTGGCTTAAAAGGCATTTTATTTACAAGTTAAAAATTTTTACCTAGGAGAAAACTCAGGTGAAAAAACAAATTGCATATGGCCCTCTGTTGGATTTTTTTTGTTATCCTGTTTCCCTTATCTGTGAACATTTCTAACAACTGTCCAACCAGAAAGTAGGAACGTTTCTTCATAACTAACAAAACCAGCAGCAATAATTTTTGTAGAGAAGGGAGGAGTTAGAATCCTTGACTAGCTTTTATTGTTATGGTTCTTTTTTGTCTCTAGAACCTACAGTCTCCACGCTAATTCCACTAAGCTCCATGGAGGTCCTAAGGACAGGCAGTGAGGGGATTGGCACACAGACAACAATATAAATACTCAGATATTTGTAATCCCTTTCCACATTATTCAAAACTAAAATAAAAATATTACTACAATTGGGCTTTCATAAAAAACAAAACTGTTTATATTAATATTTTATATTAATTAAATTGGTGATGTGGAAGCCTGAACATTCCTGCCTTTATCAATAAAACATCCATTATATGAGAGTATGTGTGTGTGTTTCGCTTCAGTTTTTGGAAACCTTTCTCCTGTTTACAGATTGACTTCACATCTCAATGTAAATTACATCTTGAGGAGCCAGGTGGAAATACCAGGAAAAAAATGGAAATTCACAAAATTGATCTTCACCAGGTGGTTTTGAAGAAGTGTATCTAAATGTTTGCCCCCAAAATTTTAAAAATCATTTACTATAAATACAGTACTTTCAGGTGTCATCTGTATGTGCACTGTCAATGTGCTTGTAAAGACAAGACATTGGATAAGGATTTTTTTTTATTATTAAAATAGATTATATACCACTTAAAAATTCTCCCTGTCTTGAGCACTACTAGAGCAACAGATCAGACATGTGGTTGGTATCTCCATGTTACTGATTACTAGAGATTAGTATGAATGCTAAGGGCGCCCATACAATATTCACTTTTGCAGGCCAATTAACCTTCCAATACAATCATCTCACTGGATGAAAGGAGAATCAGTACTGCAAGAAGGTTGGCTGAATTTGATCGATGCTGGAAGATCTCAGTTGCAAGGGCTCGATTGGGAGTGCGGAAGTTGGACACCAGAGGAGGCCAGGTTTCATTCACACCGGCATGTGACAGGTAAGCTTTCAAGAGGCGCTATATCTGGCTCTTGACCCGACTTTGCTCCCTCCAAAAATTGTTTGCCTGAAGAAGCGGGACTGTTACCCGTGAAACGCGTTGCACTTTTCGAGCTCATAATAAATGTTACTTTAAACTTGAAGTAACCTGCCCGTTGTCTGGCCATTTTTTCAGAAGGGAGGTGAGTCCACACACTTCCCCCTTTTTAACAATTTTAACTAATTTTACTCTACTTGGCGCCTCTGTTGTTATACCACATAACTGTTTAGTCCACCCTTGGTGGAGGGGTGTATCCCCATTTCCTTCTATCTACAGAGAGCGACTTCTTAACCCTGAGCGGGGTCAGGTTACAATTCTCCCCGCCTGCTTATCCAGTGGTTGCCTTGGAGGCGACCCGTCCTTGTGAGTATAACCATTGTGTGTGTTTGCATCAGACATCACCTCATTAACATACTACACCATATTGGGCTCTCGGTTCTCCCCTTTTCTTTCAAGCTTTCAACACTGCTCACAAGCACGTTGACAGCAGGACATTATCCAATAGATTTTGTGATCAAACCATGACCAAGAATTGAACTTCACCCCTATCAGTAGCTGATACCCCCTTTTACATGAGAAATCTATTCCTTTTCACAAACTGATCATCAGGGGGCTCTGTATGGCTGATATTGTGGTGAAGCCCCCCCCCCCCCCCCACACACACACACACAGGAAACTGTGAGGACCATGGTCCTGGCAGTTTCCTGTCTGTGAACCTTGTTGCATTGTGGGGAAAAGCTGTATACACTGCCAAAAGTGCAAGCAGCAGCTACTTCCAGTGACATCACCTGCCAGCAATAAAAATGTCACCATGTGATAAATGTCAGAATGTAAATCAGGGAGAGGAAAGCTTTTACAATGGGCAACCATTGACTAAATCATTTATACATAATTATTGTTAAAATGAAGAACTTTTTTTTATTACATTATTTTCACTGAAGTTCCTCTTTAAATCTATTGAAAATTGCTTTGCAGTGTGTGGGCAGGCAAGCAATTCTTTAATGATCGATCTGGCGGCATATTGAGTGACGTATGGCCATCTTAACTTTGGGGAAAGTAGAAATTATCTGGGCTGAACCAGAACTTTACATCTGGCCAATCCAATTCAGAAAGGGATGATTAATTGCCTGACAGCTGATTAACTAATCAAGTTGACAAATGTTGATCATTACCTTTCAAACCGGATTAGTTATTACGGATGATCAATGAAATGCAAATACTTCCAAGTTTATGCAGATTAATGCAAATTTTATGCAAATATATACAGCTTGAAAATTGACCAATTCATTTAAACCTGGGTGGACTTGATTGGTCCATTTTCAAGCAGCATATATTTGCACATAAATTTGCTTAAACCCGGAAGGATATCATTGGTCATCCCTACTGGTTACAGTTCTCTACATAAGAGGGCAGTTTTGCTGAGGTCTAGGTCTAGGATACCCCCTCCCCCCTCCTTTTCCAGAACTGAAGAGTTTAATGGGCTAGCTTGTGAAAAAAACAACCATTTCCAGCACTAGAACTGGTGGAGGCTGTATGCATCAGTCATGTGTCTATCACTAGGTCTTTAAAATGGACCTGAACTTTTGCACAGGACAACAGTAAAACAGATAAATGCATGCTGTATGTATTTAGAGAGTTTAGCCTCTCTAATTCCCCCTTATCTGTGACTAATCACCACTGTAATTTGATCTCTTAGCTGAATCAGCTGGTTGCCGCAGCAGAGCAGCTAATGTTAACCCTATGTCTGCTTCCATGAAAGCAGGAAGTAGACACACTGCAGATTTATTGCAGGATTTGTATCAGCTACAACAAAGAAATGTTTTTCTTTAAATGTTCAAGAGGAAAGAAGACCAACACCATCCAAGTAAATATTAATGCTCTTTATTTATATCAAACATCACAGCACAATGGGCTCGATTCGCTAAAGCGTGATAACTGCTATCACGCCAGTTATCACGCCATCTGCCACACGCAAAGGTTTGCGCGCATAAAGGATTACGTTTGCATGTAAACAAAGGTTTGTGTGCAATCACGTGCGCATTTCACATGCATGATCACGCGCAAACCTTCGTTTATCACGCAGCGTAATCCTTTACGCATGCAAACACGTGCAGCAGATTGCGTCATAACTGCTGTGATAGCAGTTATCAAGCTTTACTGAATCAAGCCCATTGTGCTGTGATGTTTGATAGTGGCTGGATGGTGTAATGGTTAAGGGCTCTGCCTCTGACACAGGAGACCTGGGTTCAAATCTTGGCTCTGCCTGATTAGTAAGCGAGCACCTATTCAGTAGGAGACCTTGGGCAAGTCTCCCTAACACTGCTACTGCCTATAGAGCGCGTCCTAGTGGCTGCAGCTCTGGTGCTTTGAGTTCGCCAGGAGAAATGCGCGATATAAATGTTATTTGTCATATAAATAAAGAGCATTAATACTTACTTGGATGGTGCCGGTCTTCTATTCTCTAGGACTGTTTAATCAGGTGTGCTGCCTAATTCACCTGGCACATCCCAATTGTTTCATTGAGGAGTGCTACACTACTTTCTTAAAAGGATATGCTGGGAGATGTCCAAACGCTCTGAAACTCCCATAAACACATACCCACTGATGCAGGATCTGGTTAGCCAAACCATATGAAGCAGCAGGAGAAAGGAGGATGTAAGTCCTTAGTCATAACTATGACTAAGGGTGGACTTTGAGCCCGAAATGCGTCAGTTTGACCCTTTGGTTGTTCATGTCTTCATGTGTGGATTTTCCAGTAAAGTATACCAGCTTTTATCCATCCCACTTGTTCAGCACCTTCAACTCCGTTCTCCATCCCCCTCCTCCTCCTCCTTCATCTTGCTTATCAGCTGAAGAATTTGCAACATACTTCACTGATAAAATTGACAAAATCAGAAGTGAATTCTCCACGCAGCCCTCAAATCCCACCTCCACACCTCTCATTGACTGCTCTCTAACTGCCTTCTCTACACTCTCTGAACATTCTCTCTCCTCTATAATATCCAAAGCTAATCTAACCACTTGTTCTTTGGATCCTATTCCCCTCCATTTCATTCCGCACCTATCCTCATCTCTCTTGCCTGCACTAACAACGCTATTTAACCTGTCCCTCTCTACTGGCATCTTTCCATCGCCACTCAAAAATGCTGTTGTGACACCACTACTTAAAAGACCATCTCTAGATCCTACTACACTCGCCAACTACCGCCCAGTCTCACTTCTCCCATTTGCATCCAAACTAATTGAACGCCACATACATGCAGAATTAAGCCATTATTTATCAGCTAACTCCCTACTTGATCAGTTCCAGTCTGGCTTACGCTCCAACCACTCCACGGAAACGGCCCTTACCAAAGTGGCCAATGACCTTCTTATAGCTAAATCCAAAGGTCAATTTTCCATACTCATCCTCCTTGATCTGTCATCAGCATTCGATACGGTCGACCACATCTTACTCTTACAAATACTTTCAAATGTAGGAATAAAGGGCCTTGCTCTCACATAGTTATCTTCCTACCTCTCTGGAAGGTCCTTCACAGTCTCCTACTCAGATCAGATCTCTTCTCCTCACGCTTTGTCTGTCGGGGTTCCTCAAGGCTCTGACCTTGGTCCCCTCCTCTTTTCCATCTACATGCATGGTCTTGGTGACTTAATCAACTCATTCGGGTTTCAATACCACCTGTATGCAGACAATATGCAACTGTACCTCTAGGACCCAGACCTTAACTCCCTCCTCAAACATGTTCCTGACTGCTTGTCTGCTATATCCTCCTTCATGTCCTCTCGCTTCCTAAAACTTAATATAAGTAAAACGGAACTAATAATAATTTCAGTTCCCAAAGCACAGTGCTTGGGGGTAATATTCGACTCTTCTCTCTCTTTTATTCCTCATCTTAACTCTATAACCAGCTCCTGCCATCTCCAACTCAAAAATATATCTCGCATCCGTCCCTTTCTCACTCAAGGCACAACCAAAATGTTAATACATGCTCTCATAATTTCTCGTCTGGACTACTGCAACGTACTACTTTGTGGACTACTTCTAACAAACTGGCCCTGCTCCAGTCGGTACTGAACTCAGCTGCTTGTCTCATTCATCTTTCTTCTCGATCTTCCTCTGCTGACCCTCTCTGTCAAGCTCTTCACTGGCTGCCAATTAACCAGAGGATCCAGTTCAAACTCCTAACCCTAATCTACAAAGCTCTCCACAATCTCTCTCCCCGGTACATATCCTCACTAATTTCCAGATACAAACCCAATCGCAATCTCAGATCTGCACACGATCTTCTGTTGTCCTCCTCTAAATTCACCTCCTCACTTTCACGCTTACAAGATTTTGCACGCGCTTCACCCCTTCTCTGGAATCCCCTCCCACAACACATCTGTCACTCGCCAACCTTTGTTACTTTTAAATGCTCTCTAAAAACTCATTTGTTCCAACAAGCATATGCGCTGCCTTAAGCCACTTCCCTTTGTCCTAAGACCAAATTGCACTCCTACTAGGTATCCTAAAACACACTGCCTTTATATATTTTATCGTATACTACCCCTCCTCTTGTTTCCCCCCATTCCCTTTAGATTGTACGCTTGCAAGGGCAGGGCTCTCTCCCCCTTTTGTGTCTTGGAAATCATTATACATTTTATTCATCATGTTACTTTTATCACTGTCATTACCAATTCTGTATTTTGTATTCTGTATGCTGTATCATTTTTTGTATTTTATCACTAATTATGTATCTTGCATATTAGTGTACACCATTGTCTGTATTATTATGTACCCCATTTGTGTTTCTTACTTTGTACAGCGCCACGGAATATGTTGGTGCTTTATAAATCAATAATAATAATAATCCCACTCTGTTCTGCAAATCCTCCTTTCTCCTGCTCTTTCTTAAAAAAGTTATTATGCTGTTGCTCATCTTTTAGAACAAAGAGGAAATTTTAATTTCAAGTCCTCTTTAAAAGCTTCAAAAAATAAATTAGGTTTACATTTTAAGAAGGTGTGCCTTGTGAGATACTCAAAGGGGGAAAGAGGTGCCCAGGGTATGATAAAACTGTGATAAAAACAGGTAACATTGAAAACGATTCATGAACTTTAAAGAGAACCCGAGGTGGGTTTGAAGAATATTATCTGCATACAGAGGCTGGATCTGCCTATACAGCCCAGCCTCTATTGCTATCCCAAACCCCCCTAAGGTCCCCCTGCACTCTGCAATCCCTCCATAAATCACAGCCACGCTGGTGACAAACAGCTTGTCAGAGCTGGCTGTGTTTATCTCTATAGTGTCAGTCTGCTGCTCTCCCCGCCTCCTGCAGAACTCCAGTCCCCGCCTGCGTCCCTTCCCTCCCTGCTGATTGGAGGGAAGGGACGGGGGAAGGGACTGGAGCTACGCAGGAGGCGGGGGAGCAGCTGAGACTGACACTACAGATGTAAACACAGCCTCACAGCACGGCTGTGATTTATGAGGGAAAGCAGAGTGCAGGGGGACCTTAGTGGGGTTTGGGATAGCAACAGAGGCTGGGCTGTATAGGCAGATCCAGCCTCTGTATGCAGATAACATTCTTTAAACACACCTCGAGTTCTCTTTAATATGAATTTGGCAACGCGTTTTGCGGGTCCTTGCCCACTTCCTCAGGCTGAATACAGTGCCAGAGCTAATTGTAGCCAGAGCAAAAGGCGCCTCTGTGAGATACTGTCATATATGTATTTTATTATCCAAAATTCAGCTTTGATGCAACTCATTTGGGGATTCGCTGCCGCTTAATGACATAACTCATGCAATAAACCAAGGTGCTAAAATTCATTTCTGAATCCCTGAGGAGCGACACATCGCTATAATATAGTGCCAGCGCAGACCGATGTGAAGCTATTTATTTTTTGTGTGTTAAAAGTAAATGTTTTCTAAACAGCTCACACAGAGAGATGCTGGCTAACTCTCTATGTGTTAATTTCAAAAGACCTCGAAAATGCTACTTGCACTAACAGTCGCAAACATAACAACAGTATGGTAATGGAAGATAACACACAGCTAAAATTAGGCATGCAAAAAAAAAAACTATAACTTAGGAAAGCTGTTGTAAAACAGAGAGAGCCTGGAACCGATCCAAATAAATGCATAGGATTGGCAGTGAGCTATTTAAGTCTTTCTGCTGGCTATGGAGTATTTATAAACCGTGGAAAGCTGTTTTATATTCCTATGCCTCCAGCGGATACAGTCTCATGAATCACTGTTTGGGGCTGCCTGCAGAGACTATCCAACATAGGAGCATCAACAAGTTCTACAGCTATTCCTGTGACAATACCTCTAATGCATTCTTCTCCTCCATTAGCCCGCTTAAAGAAGAACGCCACTCAGCTATATTTTAAACATTTGTGTTATTTAAAATAAACCTGTCACAAAGAGGCATTTGTGATCAGCTGAAGCTCAACTGCTCATGCAATGAAGTCTTGCCTTGCTGGGATTTCTGATTTGTTCTGTTTAAAAAAAAACCTGAACTGAAAATTAAAAGTCAAAATAAACATACACACGTCCTACTTACCTGCCATGTAGGCTTCTCCTCAATCTTTTTCTCCTCTCCTGCATCCGCGGGCATGAAAAAAGGGCGCCGTGAAAAAAGGGGCCCGGCTGGATAACGAAATGGCGCCGGTGGATAAAGAAATCTGATAACGATAAACATCGTTGTCAAACTTGGTTAACGATAAATGCCGTTATAAAAACAGATGGGAAATAATAGCGAAAAGATATTAACGTTAAAAATGGTTACGTAATTCAACAATACAGCTTAACCCAACCGTACTCTCACACAGAACCCTCCCCTGGTGGTGCCTAAAACTAACCACTCCCCTGGTGGCGCCTAACCCTAACCACCCCCCCAGTGGTGCCTAACCCTAACCACCCCCCTGGTGGTGCCTAACCCGAATCCCCCCAGTGGTGCCCAACCCTAACCACCACCCCCCGGTGTTGCTCAAAACTAACCGCCGCCCGGGTGGTGTCTAACCCTAACCACTCCCCCTGGTGGCGCCTAACCCTAACTACTCCCTCTGCAGAAACACCCTTTTACACATAGAAACGATAATATTTTTAATAACGTAAAATCTGTACATACAAACAAAATAATATGACAAAAACTATAACGACGCAAGCTTCTAAAATGACAACAGTTCAAAAACTATAATGTTCTAATGTTGTCAACGATATTTATTGCGGCACCTTTTTTTCTGCTTTTTTGTTGTATTAACGACAATTGCATTAAAGTCTATGGTGGTGTCCTTTTCATCCGCCCTCAGCCGGCGCCCTTTTTTCCTGCTACCTTGCATCCTGTTTGTCCACTGTGATCAATGGAATTTTCCATCCTCTATTTTGAACATGGCCATTACCCCATGACAGCTTCCGGGTCAGCGCACTGTTAAACTGTAATATCCCCCCCCCCCTTGAGCCATAGAGAAACAAGGGCATTATCTTGCTCATCAGTTGTCCTTTCAGTTATAACTGACTAACAGCAGCTGATATATTTCAGTTCTGAAAGAAATCTTGTAAGAACTGAAAGGAATTATTGTAAGAAGCAGATGGTGAACTTCTGAAAGAAACTGACAGAGAGGTAAGTATGTAATATTCATTTGCAGGGACATCATGTGTTGATTTTAAATAATTTTACTTGGCTCAGGTTCCCTTTAAGTACATTGTCTTTGCTGTGACACTAAAATACCCCAATGGGGCCGTCTTATGTGGTGCATAAGCCCAGTGTTGTGCAGAGATATTCTCCTTTGTTTTCTGCTTTGTTTAGATGTTTTTTTTCTTTCAAAAAGTCTTGTGTTTTGTATCAAGTATTCCTGAAACCAGCGACATAGCAAGAGATTATGGGGCCCCATAGCAAAACTTTAATGGGGCCCTCTAATGTAGGCACTCTTTAGCTATGCCAACTGCCCCTACCCTATGGATATGAGCTAATTGTTAATTTACATTCTCATGCAATCTACACTGCATGTAGTCCATGGGCACTGAGAGGGTGGAGGAACACAAGAAACTTAATAGTAAACACATCAAGTATCACCTAGGCCCCCTCTTCTCCAGGGCCCCATAGCAGCTGCTATGGCTACTATGGCTATTGCTACGCCTCTTCCTGAAACCACATGAGATCACTGGCAGATTTATAGCTGTACCTTATCATAGCTTATCTTATCATTATAGAGATGATAGGGCCCAAAATCATGGACTGAAGAAATAACAATTCTGCATGCTGTGTTTGGCCTGAGGTCTTTTTCACACTAGGTCCGCTGCCAGCCTGCTTTCTTTGGGAAAGCATGGGCCCATTCACACAGGTGTCTCTGAGCAGCCTTACCAATCTTTCTACAGTGTTCGTTTTTTAAAAAGGTGTATGTCAAAAGCTCACATTTGTTTTGGCTGCCTGTAAATCCCAGTATATTAGAGAAGCCATCAACTAAGGTCATGACCCCAACCACCAAGCTGATCATACATTAGCCTCTGCTCTGGAATAGAGGTTACTTTAAAGTCAGATGGGAGGGTAGGGGCTGTGGCCACAGACCACAAAGCCTTGAACCACCCACCCACCCACCCACCCACCTGGCTACATCTCAGGTGGGTGGATTTGAGCTTGCATTCAAGAGATATGGTCTTGCTCTCTGTCTGGCATCATGGCTGCTACTCCAATACAGAGACTGGTATATATTCAGGTTGGTGGTTAAGAGGTGTGGCTACAGTTACAAATAGGTTGTATTTCTTTGATCGAGAAGTACAGACTGCATTTTGGCCTGCAGGATTTCTGTGTTCTACATAAGCAAACATAACTTCCAAGGTCAGCTGAGCATTGGTGTTTGCATCTAAAAAGAAGTGAGGTGTAGTAACACTGGTAGCCAATTTGGCTGGTTTTAGCTATCTCTGGAAAGAAATACTAGGTCAATGGAAGTTCTTATCATGCTCTCTAAATGTAGCCAGTCACAGCTATCTACTGAGCCATAGTCATATAATGGCTGCTCTATCTGGCTGACAATGTCCAGTGCAGGCACCTTCCACCTCATGCCTAGTTGTGGTCTCAGTAGTTGGTCAACATAGGGTAAGACTTCACCATTTATTTGCTTTATTATCCTTCAACAGCACATGCATAGTAACTTTTAGCTCATTGTATAACAGCCTTTATGGATATCCTGTAATTAATATTTCCATAGAACAGGGTCTCGATCTTCCTTTATGTGAACTGTATGATTCTGTTTTTACACGCTGAACTAAACAATGCTAAAATGACATGTCTGGCTATGCTTAGAAACAGTCATCTCAGCCAGGCATTAGTACACATTTATGCTGATTAACAGGTTCCATCCATGTAAATAACACAAAGGAGGTATTTTTACTGAAACAATCCTTTTTAAAAAAAATATTGCCATAGTTTTGTTGAATGTAAAATGGTAATTTGGGCACATGAATAAATTCAAATTGTCAGCAATTTGTAATAACCTATTACTAGATTTTAGAGTCATGACAAAGCTTAGAGACAGCAAAGAGAAATAGCTCACACTGTGATACTAGGCCCTATAGGAAAGTCCTCACCTGGTTGTCAAGGCTGAAGGAACCTGTATAGGTTTGCCAGCTGTATGGGTTGTGTCCCTCTTATGCTGGGGGGAACCTGGCTGTCTGGTCATGGTGATCTGGTCTGCATATCATTGTGGTTAACACTGCCTTACTTTTCTAGCTGTTCTCTATCTCCTACATTTACAGCCTATGGATTCAGACTCATACTGGTCAAGCTCAGAAAAATGTATACTCTTCCACCAAACAGTTCCAAACAGCCATCATGTAATCCCGACCGGATCACCTTCTAAGACCGCAAGGATGCCGGTGCAAGCCAGGACTCTGGCATAAGAGGGACATAAGCGTGACATCTGTCAAACCTATGTAGGTTTCTAAAGCCTCGGCAACTAGGTGAGAACCTTCCTATAGGGCCTAGAGCCCACACTTACTAGTATCACAATGTGCATTTTTTGTCCCTTCTGTCTCCATATCCAGCGCTGTACTATACAGGTAGCAGCACCTTTGATACAAGGGGACCTTCAGAAAACTCTATGATAGTCAATTCAACTTTCAGAACCGACAGATCTACATGACAAAACTTTGTCATTTGGAGAAAGCTGCAAGTCACTTGAATTTGAGCATGATGCTACTAGATCTGGTTTCTTGGAGGATTTCCAGGCCACAGTCCAAAAATATACTTTCTGTCAAAGTAAAAAAAAAAAAGTTTTAGGTAATATCTTTAAACCTTAGACTGCAAATTGTTTTTTGTTGTTGTTTTTGTTTTCTTTGTTTTGTTTTTTTTTACAAAAGTTACACACCAGTGCCAAATATTTTTGTATTGTGTTTATTAAATGTCTTCCCTAATCTACATGTACCAAGGTCCACGGTAGTCAGTAGCATTGTTATTAAGATGCAAATAAATTTGAGATGATTGAGAATTATGCTCATTATTATGAGACAGACTTATAATAATTATTATGAAAATCTATTGTAAAATGGACTGATCAAATCTTGCAGCAAAAGCATTTCATTAGTCCAAATCCAAGTTTACAGATTGGCAGTAACATTTGTATATTTCTGCATCAACCTAAAGTTATTTGCATATTTTTATTAAAGTGGAAAGTTTTCACAGAGCCTAAACTATGTACTAAACTCATTTTAGACGTTTGTGGCAAATGTATACAGGTAGGACTGTAGGTTCATTCTTAACCTGAATCTGTTCTTAAGTCAGAACAATGTGCTAACTCTGTCCCCTGTACCCCCTCTGTGCCACCCTGTGCCTCCAGTGTCCCCTTCTGTGTCACCTATGCCCCCTGTGCCTGCTTATACAAGTTTAAAAGCCGTTTTTTCTTTGAATTTTTTTAAAATCGATTTTTTTTAATACTACAAGTCCAATCTGAAAACATTTTTGGGGGCTAGTTCCCATGGAAACACTGAATTCATGCCGTTCGTATCGGCGGAACGTTCATAAGTTGGGCATTCGTATGTCGAGGACTACCTGTATTGGGAAACACATATGTCTATAGATATCTGTTGCAGGCGTAAGTAGTTTTGTTTCAAATAGCTTTCAGACGTCAGTGGTATACAGTATATGTGCAAATACACAAAACACCTATAAACAATGCCAGCAGTCATAAGGGTTAATGACAATCTGTAGAGTTTTTTTGCAAGATTTAAAAACGATGTTTTTCCTCTCAGGCATCATATAAAACCGGTATGGCTCTTATCCTTTTATCTATCACAACATATAAACATGATTTCCTCAAGTTTTGATGAAAATGGGACCACCTGTAGTGCATCTATCCGAGGGACACACACAACAATCAACAAAAGGGCACCGACACCGAAATCAATATTTGATCAGCCGAGTTGAAAAGCATTTTGACTCATGGTTGGTTTCCATAGCTACTGCAGAGATACTGTAGCTTGGTACTGTGGTCTGCAAACAATGAACTGCATTGTTTCGAATATACTCACTATGTACTATGAATTTGCTTTCTATTCTAATTATTATCAGATCTTGATGGTTGTATATTGGTAATAAACAAACTGGCAATCCTGTTATTTCTAATTGTTAAAGCGGAATTCCAGAATTTTTTTTTTTATGTAACGCCCTCCACCTCTACATTGATTAAAGCAATGTCTTAAAAATTATAATAATAAATACGTCCTTCTGTACTCAATTCTTGCAGTCACATCACTTCACATAGAGACTGTCTATCTCCTTCTAGCACTTTTTTGAGAGCCTGGTTGTCTGGACTCCACCCTTTCACATGAATTGATGCAGGGGATTGGGTGTTTGGTTTGCTTGGCCACACCTCCTTCCACTGGTAGGGATGCACAAAGAATGGGTGAACGGTTATCCAGTTTGCAGCCCATTTACATTCCTTCTGTGGAAGGCAGTCCTTGCCACAAGTGGTGAAAATGACAATATTGTTTTCGCATTAATTTTCCTGAAAATAATGTTAAATTTGATTTTTGAGTAAAAAAAAACATTGAAAATAAGTTGTGTTGTTTTTCACGGTTTTGGAACTTTAATTTTTTCGGTAAAGGTATCTTTTTTTCCACATTTTAATGCTTTTTGTGGTAAAAAATAGATGTTTTGCGGTTTGGCAGAGAATGCAAAATACAAGCTATTTTTAAAAAGAAATTCTTGAAAACAAAAATCGCATTTTCGATGCAAAAAAGACTTTGGTGAAAACTCACAAGCAACACTGCTAGCCACACCACTAGGTATAAGAAGAATTTTGAAAATGCGTTTTCACCTCAAAAATGGCAAGAGAAAAAAGTGACTTAAAGCATAAATTTGCCATTAAATGAAGCTCACTATTTCTCTTTTTACGTCCCACAGCATCCTCCTCCCACAGTATGTATTTTAATAAGCCCATTAGAAAAGCTGTTTGTGTTTTTGTAGCATCTTCACAAAAATGTAGTGAAAATTAATTGTACATTAACACCCATCCACTTTTGCAAAAAGTCTTGAGAATACAGCATTTTAGCAAAAAGTTTGTGAAATTAATTTTACCATTCTGCCCATCCACTTTTGCAAAAATGTGTGATAATAAAGCATTTTCTAAAAGGTCAAACAAAAAATAATTTTCTGTTTTCCTCATTATCCCTACACACTATTCCCGCTACTGGGAGGAGGAGGAGAAGACTGATTCCATCACATGACCCAAGGAATTAGGAGTCTGCACTGTGGCATGTGTGATTTTAAAGTCTATTTTTGATTTGTGGTGGGTGTAGAAGGATAGCTTACATTGAAAGAGTATTTCCTGAGATCTGAGGGAAAAATTATGCTACTGACAGATATGGGCATATTTGCAGTGCCTAGCCGCACTTTCTGATTACGAGCCTCTGTTCTTCTCTAATAGGCACCGTAAGTAGCCTTTTTAAGTTGCCGATCCTTAACTCAGGAGAATTAGCTCTGCATATGCACAGTCATTTATTCCAAGGCTCTGTGAGCACACCGGCAATTATGGCACACGCATGCTTCCGTTACATGGTCCATTAACAGAGCCTTGAAATAAATTACTGCACATGCGCAGAGTTGCCGGTAATTCTACCGGGTGAAGGGTCGGTTTATAAAGTTGAAGCAGCTAACGGATCCTATCACAGAAGAAGGCTTAATCAGAAAGAGCTGCAGGGCACTGCAAACAGAGTACATGTTATCCCGGCGCCGGGCAGTTTGGTGCTGGGTGAGCTGAATGACGGCTCTCCCTGCTGCCACTAAACTCCCGGTGGTATCAAATACTATTTGGGGTAATTTAGGGTCTTGCAACAGCTGGAGCCCCGAATTACCGTTACACAGGGCGCGTAGCATAGCATTGTTGCCATGACAGCGCCCAGCTTCGGCGCTCGCTGCAAACATACCAATATCTGTCAGTAACATAATTTTTTCCCTTAATGTTTGTCTCAGGTATCCCTTAAATCAGATATTTTTTGAAGGGAAGTTTTTATGACATTTCTCATCATGACTGCTTCCAGCTGTTAATTGGCTTGTCATACGACTCTATTCTGAACAGCCTTTGCCCTGACAGCAAAACATGCTGTTAGGTTTGCTTTACTGACTAAATTGAAGCACAGTTTTAAATATGCATTTAACAGAATATTAAATTACTTTAATTCTACATGAAAGGATTTTTGTAGAAATCTTTGCAATTTTTACATCCTGTTTATTGGGGCGTCATTTTAAAACTTGGCTTCAGACTTTAAAAGTCCAGTACTGCTTCTGCCCGAATCTGCTCCAGATAGGCTGTGCATCAGTAGGGAGGTGTGGCTTCACTTGAGACCCATGTATGCCCATGTGACTACACAGGAAGCAGATAAGGCTGGTTGGTAATGAGCAGTTGAAGGACACCCGAGGCAAGAATAAACAAATTAAATTAACAATTGTATCTATCTTCCTTCTCCTAAAAATGACTTTTTAAGATATTCCACAGTTTTATTTTATATTTTAAACCTACTTTTTAAGTTTTAACTGTTTTATTGTTTTTGCTCAATGACATATTCATTGAGCAATGCCAGAGCTAAAATCTCTAAACCATTGACCTTTTTTATCTCTTTCCTGCTCTCAGAAGCCATTTTCTGCTAGGAAAGTGTTTTATAGTTGGAATTTCTTATCAGTGAGGGTCACACTGTAGTCACTTCCTGTCTGAGTCAGGACTGAGTTATCCACTTACATACCACTTACAGATATTACATATACTTATATGTAACTCTTTCAGGCAGAGAAAGAAAAAAAGGAACACAGCAAGCATAGTTATTTGTGTGCTAGGCACTGTACATACCCATGCCTATCTCATCATGTCACATGTTACTTTGGGTATCCTTTAAGTGTAGGCCTTTGACAAAGAGAGGAATTGGTGTACCAGGTCATTTTATTTTTATTTGGCAAAACTATAATGTTTTCTTCAAAATATGTTTAGTCATTTAAAAATGTTTATTACCTGCAAATAAAAGCTAAAAAAAAATGAACTTTTTGTTTTTTAGACGACTGTAAAACACATAAGTTAATGAACATATATAATCAATGGAGTAGCTAAGGAGCTATGGGCCCTGGTGCAAGTTTTACATGGGGCCCCCCAAGCACTCTATACATAACCATTGATACGGCGCACCAAAACCTGCAAAGGACAACAACAGTGACAGAGATGCAGGTAGGGGATGGGAAACAGTTTGCTAATGATTACTACTATTTAAAGCATCTATAGAAGTGACTATTAACTGCACAGGGCCAATAGAGAGCAAATATTGTGCTTGAGGGAGGGTCCCTCGGGGTCCCTCTGACCCAAGGGCCCCGATGCGGTCGCTACCTCTGCAACCCCTATTGCTATGCCACTGTATGTAATTATGCCTCAGGGCTCTTTCATGACTGTGGGAGAGGGTAAAAGGGGAGAAAAGCACCTCCTACTGTGCAGGAATACAATAGCAAGCAACTAGGAAACAATTCAAACATTAGGAACCCTTTGAGCTGTTCTGGGCCTCAAGCACAAAATGACAACCTTTTCCCCCAGCATATTGAGATGATTATGATGGCAAACGTTCTGTGATCTGATCATGGTTTGAAACAATTTGATCTGATTTTAGAATCATGGCCAGTGAAAAAGGGCTCTGAAACTCATACAGACCCTGGAATGCTGCCTAACCAACCTGAACGTATTGTTATTCAAGTTATACAATCTTAGAGGGATTATACACACATGCACAACATATTAATTAAAACAAAAGGCTCTGTGAAGGTCTATGTCACTGAGTTATGTAAATGTAGGATTTGTGTATAGGCTACATGTTGCAAGTGATGGATAGAACCAACATGATTAATGACTGTATGTAAGCTAATATGTTTTGCTGAGGAGACGGCAGAGAGATGTCAGTGAATAACGTGTAGAAAAGGGACATGTTAGTGTGAAAAGGTTAATGAAAACAATGCAGTGTGAAAGTGAATAAGAATTTAATCATTTGTTTAAACGCTGCAGGAACTCACCCATAGAGATCATTAAATACTGATCTTTCTTGAAGTTACCAAAAAGTAGAGATAAATGCCAGTCAGATGTATTGAGCTTTACCCCAGCTCTCCACCGTGGCACAGTGGTACTCACTTCTACAAAAGTGCTTCCAAAAAGTCCTCGTCCTTACCTTCTAAAAAATCCAGTTTATTAACAAAGATCACACAAAGACATTATAACACAGTGAAATAGAACACATTATTTGCCATCATTAATCATTTTTATACATAATTGGATATCAAATATTGATTTCCCCTTCACCTCACACAGTTGCAGAGCAAAAAAGCACATTCTCCCACTGAAGGGTGCACATTTATTTATGTATTTATTGTATTTATAAAGCGCCAACATATTACGCAGCGCTGTACATTAGTAAAGGTTATGGACAACATTTAGGGGTGACATACAGCAATAAGACAATACAGGAATACATGCAAACCAGATCACGCAGCACAATATGAGTACAAGGTAATGCTTAGTCAGTCACTGGATAGGAGCATGGAGATTAGGCAAATTAAGTTCACTCAGATCCATAGGATGGGTGTACAGTAATGGAGGTGAATGAACAGGTAGGACACATAAGGAGGAGGACCCTGGCCGAAGGCTTACAATCTAGAGGGAGAGGTAGGGACACAAAAGGTAGGGTGGGTTTAGAGCAGGGGGGGAGGAGTAGGCCAGAGTGAAAAGGCGAGCTTTGAGGACCTTCTTGAAGATGTTGAAGGAGGGAGTTCCATAGTATTGGAGCGGCTCTTGAGAAGCCCTGGAGGCGTGAATGGGACTGGGTGATGTGGGGGGCATGGGACTGGGTGATGTGGGGGGCAGTCAGGTGAAATCCATTGGAGATGCAGATGCAAAATTGCACCTGCCACCCCTGATTTAGAGAAGTGAGCCCATCAGTCAATCATAAGTCATATATAATACATTATTTTCAGCTGAGGTTTTTAAAGAGAGACTTGACGTGTTTCGTAAACTTTGAGAATAAGGCAATATTCACTTTTTTAGGAATGAAATCCCAGCTTGGGAAGTTCTTAGACCAACTCTTGTAAAATGAAGCAAGGGAGACGATATAAGTTACTGGTTCAGGTCAGGGAGACAAACGAACCCCAAAGGTTGAAGCTAAAGTAGGAGTAAGAAGAATGAGGGGAACTGGGAAAGTAGAAGGCGCTTGGGAAAGGAGGAGAAGGGAGGGAAAGGAGAGAAGAAGAATAAGTTATGGAACCTGAGAACCGCCTCCCCTGAAAGTGTTTTAGAAAATAATACACCCCAAAAAAACCTGGTGAGATGTTTATTTGTTATTATTTTAATATATTTATTATTTTATAATAATTAAAATAAATAGAATAGTAAATATTATACTGTATGTACACTATATATATATATATATATATATATATATATATATATATATATATATATATATATATTATATATAAACAAATAATGAAATATTTTTTGCTTCTTTATCCCCTCATTCACTAGGTTGTCTTATTTTCCAAAACTCTTTTTAGGGGGAAGCGGTTCTTCCCTCTTCTAACGTATTCTTCTTCTCTCCTTTCCCTCCCTTCCCATCTATTGTAATGAGGGGTAAATTAGTTGTGCTCAAGTTACTGCATAAGGCCTATATGTCACACTGGCAAGAATCATGAAATTTGATGCTATAGCTTCGGGTTGGTGTGGCTGGTGTAATGCACAAAGGGCTGATTTCTTTCATCTGGTATGGAGTTCTTCGAACCTTGCTTCCTATTAGGTGCAAATAGGGTACATTTGTATGGAAATCTTTGACATGGTTTGGGAGATCAGTCCTAGGAGGATGATGTTGGGGGTTATAGATGATAATACAATTCTGGGATGCGTAAAACAGGAAATAATATCTTTCCTTGCTAGTATACTACTCCCTCTGGATAAATACCTTGTCAGGCCACATCTGGAGTATGGGATACAGTTTTAGGCACCACACTACAGAAAATACATTGACCCTCTAGAACAGGTACAAAGATAGGCAACTAAATTAATCAGAGAGATGGAAGATATCACTTACCAAGAAAGGTTGGACAAACTGGGCTTATTTAGCTTGGAAAAAAGGCGACTGAAAGGTGACTTTATGAACATGTTTAAATACATCAGACGGCAAAACAGAAGCTTGGCAGATGAGCTTTTTGTCCCTAGAGTTGTACAACAGACAAGAGGACTTGATCTGCATATGGAGGAAAAAGTCTTTGTCATCTATTTAGAAAGGGGTCCTCACAGTGAGAGTGGTTCAAATCTGGAACATCTTACCTTAGGAAGTAGTTATAGCAAACTCTATATCTGCATTTAAAAAGGGTTTGGATGCTTTTCTTGCATTAAAGGGCATCCACGGCTATGATTACTGGGTAATTCCCAGCAGAGTTGATACAGGGATTTATCTGACTGCCTTTTGAAGTCAGGAAGGGGTTTTTCACTTTGAAGGCTAATTGGCCCAGGCCTTTTAAAGTTTCACACCTTCCCCTGGATCAACTGGGATATGTGCGGGTTCAGGATGGTGTATGTTTTTTATTTTCTTCTGGTTGAACTTGATGGACGGATGTCTTTTTTCAACCAAACTCTGTAACTATGTGATTAGCTGACATTCTGTCAAAATTTTTCTCAGATCATTAATTGTTTTTGTAAAGAAGATTATTATAATGTGCTGGAAAGACCAAACACTACTTCTCCTCTTGAGTTGACTAGGGTGGTCCATATAAATCTCCTCTTGATTGACGGTGTTTAGGAAAAAAAGACAATGATATGGATACATTTATTAAAATTTGATCAAGATTAATAGAATTATTCAACTTTCATTTTTTTTTCTCGTAAATTGTAAACTTTTGTTGGTTTTGCTGTGAATTCAGGAGTAATTGTGGGAGGAGCTGAAACATAATTTTATTGTTTGAATTGTATTTAATTAAATTAAGTATTAATAAATACAATTTCCCTTTAAAAATAATATTAATCATAATAAAAAAAAAAAAAGGCTTCTCCATCTTACCATTCCACGTACGTCACAAATAACAAATCCCTTTCATGGGCGTGACTTTCTAAATCCTGCTCATGTCTAAATGAGGCAACACCTAAAGTAAGCCCCAGCAGACACACAGATATTTGTTTAAAGGAATACTATCAATGCCCAAGTGTTCTAAAATGACAATGTACAAATAATGTCTAAGGCAAACACTGTAATTTATCGAGGGTAGGATTTAGCTATATTGGGACAAATCAATTGCAGAAGGGGTGTCTGCTTCAATGCCCAGCCAGAGTTGCATATCAGACTACAGAATGCAAATATCAAACTCTGAAAGCAAAAACAGTATGAAAAGCTGTGACAATTAGTTACATTTCCTCTGCTCTCTTCAGACACTTCAGTCAGAAACACAGGACACAGAAGCTGCAGCTGTTGGGAGCTTTCTCTCTGTCACACACAGAGTTACACATAGAGTTAACTGATCAAGTGTGAGGGGAATTTCCCCTCTCCTCATGGCTCAGTCTGCCGTCAGTTTTGGCGTCAGTAAAGTTTGAAAGTATTTTGATAACAGTAAACAAAGAGGTTGCTACTAAAATTTATACACCAGCACTTAGCAGCACTTCCCAAACAATTCCTGTGCCAATTGAAATAAATATGTGAATTGATAGTATTCCTTTAATGACATCAGTGGAACTATATAAAGGTACTGCCATATTGTGAGGAAACGCGGAAAAACAGCCGCAAACACTCAGGGTAAGGTGGCTGTTTCCGCGTCTGACATGACAGCACGCGGAGAAACCGCCGCTTGCCGCATGGGCAGAGCGGCGGACTCCGCGTTGGACGCGGCGGACTCCGCGTTGGATGCGGCGGAATCCGCGTTAAGTGCAGCGGATTCCGCGCAAGACAAGGTCACTGACAGCATGGGGGAACGCGGGGAAGCTGCCGCCTGCTTGGAAAGCAGTACGGCGGGCCCCGCGTTCAATTCAGCACATACATTGCAAGACATGTCTGGTGTGGCTGGGACTGATAGTCCACACAGGTTCAGAAGGACGCGTGCGCACGCTAAGAGGCAGAACTTATATGGCAGCCAGAAAAGGGTCAGCTGACCAAGCTGGTCAGCTGACAGCTCTGCTCTCTTTCATTGGTCCAGCACTTAGGGAGGGGCTAGAGAATGTTTTAGTATATATACTGCTGGCTGTTCATTTGCTGGTTGTCTGGCGTTGCGATCACAACATGGTAGCACTCAGACCTGTCTGTATCTGTGTTCTAGCATAGTTTCCAAAGGTGTTGACGGCCACGGATCTCACACCTTAGCGTTAGGAAATTATACTGTATTATCTGTTATGACCTTCTGCTTGCCTGACTATTCTTCTGAACTCTGATCCTGTACCTTGCTATTCTGATACTCTGTTGCTGAACACCGGCTTACCCTCAGACTCTGCATCTGCCTCCTGATTCTGTACCCCGATATATCTGATACCCTGTTGCCGTACCCTGCCTGTTTACTAGACTCCGCTTCTGCCTTCTGAATCTGTACTGTATCTGTCTGTGTGGTAACGACTAGGCTTGTCCGACCTCGAGAACTGACCTTACTGTTAGAGGCGGTTCCCAGTCCTGGTAGTGACACTTCCTCCTAAGTGTCACTCTCGTTTTTGTCCTTCCTGCTTCCAGCCGGACTCCTCCCCCCGGGAGAGTCCTGGGCCTCTGAAGGAATTGTGCAGTACTCCTTACTGCTCTGAGGGTTAGTCCTCTAAGTATTACTGTTGCACCAATCACTCAGGTGTCCAGAGGTTAGCTAATATATCTGATTATCGGTGATACTGCAGATCATCAATAATCTGGTATATATCTGTATTCCCAGTGATACTGCTGATCACCGGTAATCAGATCCTCTCTGTGTTCCACCGATCGTTACACATATATAATCTGCTTCTGAATTTATGCACCTGTGTATCCCGAGTGTGAAAACTCATGACTTCTTTTTATATTTCATTATGAGTATTTTACTGTTTAAACAACATACTGATGGATGTTTTTAAGGGAAATTATGACACTTTTGTTATAAAAAAAAAAAAGACATAAACATCTGTTAGTGTTGTGCAATCTTTTACAATCTCCAGCCAGATAACATTTTCTAAACCTGAGAGTAAAGCCTCATACACACGCTCAACAAAAGTCTTTTAAATGCACAATTAACAAACAACTTTTGTTGTTAAAACAAACCAAAAAAGTTGTTTTCCATTGTTCAAACAACTGATAAGACGCAGCTCAAGTGAATTTAATTGTTGGATTGACTTGAGCTGCGTCTTATCAGTTGTAGCAAACAACTTTTGGGTTGGTTTCAACAACAAAAGTTGTTTGTTAATTATGCATTTAAAAAACTTTTGTTGAGTGTGTGTATAAGCTTAAGCTCAAACTGGTGTTGTTTGCAACCTTAGCAGCAGTATTCTCTGGGCTGTGTTAGGAATACATTTGCTATGAGGCTGTACAGAAACTCCAACCTTGCTGCAGGAGTAATTGGCTGCACAAAGCAGGAGGCTTTGTAATTCATTATCATCACCTGGACTAATCCTTTAACTGGCAGAGAATGCTGATGTTTTATAAGCACATAAAAACAAAATAATCGTTTCCCCCCATATTAAGTCTTTGTCAAAGATATATGACTATGGCAGGAATTAGATTGAAAAGCTCCTCTGAATAAAAGTTAGTAAGAAGACTAGCATGTACTCTGTAAAGCACTGTGAAAAATTGCAATACCATAAGATAAATAATAACAATTATAATTTGGAAATATTGTTTGCCATGAATCCCTGTAACATATGGATCAAACCGAAAATAGAGAATTTTTCTACCCGCAAGTGGATTTTCCATTTAGCTTCAATATTGTTTAATTTCATTTTAAAAGTAAAATATTAATTCAATGTTTTCTCATTGATGGGTCTTTTACAAATCACCAGCAATGTGATCAATATTTATATTTTGTCTGATCAAAATACCCCCAATATAACTTTGATCTGGTTTGCAAGATTTAGTAAAACTTGTTTTATCAAATATAAAGTTCAGAATATTTCAGGAAGGAATGTTCCCTTTTAAGGCCTTTTTTTCATGAACTGCTGGAGTCACTGAATTCACCGGGTGCTTGCTTGCACTCGGCACAGACAGTGAACAGGCAGCCCCCCCATGAAGTTGCATCTGAGCACCATAGTTGCCATACTCAAATGCAACGTCAGAGTTTTTTTCCCGCTACGAACTGCCGCTGCATGTCAAATGTGACACGCGGGAAGTTACCACACTTCCATGTAATTGCAGGTGAATTTTGCTTGTGGCCAGCAGACTAATGAGCAGTTCAGCCGTTTGTGGAAAAGAGGCCTAAGGCTAATTGGCCCAAGCCTAAAAAAGTTTTTTTCCCTATGCCTGGGTCAATTGGGATATATGGGAGTTCAGGACAGTGATTTTTTTTTTCTGGTTGAACTTGATAGATAGATGTTTTTTTTTCAACCATACTAACAATGTAAACATGTGTTATGTTTATATATTCATTTATCTATGTAATTTATTTTACAATTTTAAAGTGACATATATATGTAACATTCCGTGCAGATGCAGCTGTGGGCAGTCAGGATGCCCCCGCAGCTGCTTCAGGTTCCCTGTCGGGCGTTTCTCCTGTCCCTCTGGCGTCTAGCACGCCGAGGGGGTTGTCAGTGGCTCATAGGGTGGCATTGTCGCGCGCACGCACAGACAGGATCTTTTTGCGGGGAGGAGGCGCGTCAGCTGACCTGCCGGTCGGCTGACGTCAGGGGAGACTCTCGGCAGCTCGGATTGGCTGATGGGTGTGGGCGTGGCCGAGGGGTCTCCTCCGCTTCTTAAGCCTCCGAGAATCACTTGCAAACTGTCTGCTGTTGCGAATGTTTCGTGTGAGCGCTCAGACCTTAGATTAGTTCCGGTGTGCTTTGATCTGGGAGGAAACCAGGGATTTTACACAAGACTAGGAATTATTATTACTACTGTTATTATTGCTTGATATTCTGTGTATGACTCTGGCTCTCTTCTGACTACTCTTACGCTACAAGATTCTGTACTTTTGCCCATCTGATTCTGTTGCTGACTCTGCCTGAAATACCTCTATCCTTCTGCCTGCCGATTTTGTACTGTATCCTCCTGTCTGTTGCTGAACCGATCTGTCTGACCACTCTACTCACCAGTGAGCCCTTGTCACTGGTGAGGTTCATTACTGATAGTACCCACCAGCTCCTCTGGTGATGTTCTGCTAAAACTAATCAGTATTACTGTTGCACCAAGCACTGCACACTTACTATTACCTTGTTAGCTATACTTGCATTATTGGTGATTCTGCAGATCACCATATAAACAGGTATAGCGTCTGATTTATTGGTGATACTGCAGATCACACAATAACCAGACTTTTGTTTGCTACACCAATCGTTACAATATATATAAGGGCTAAGAAGCTTACAGATGTGCAGGTGATAGAATTCTACAACTCCCAGCATGCCTTGTCAGTCACTTATTGTCAAGTTCATCAGGGATTTGAAGTTCAAGTACAACTCAGCTATAATTCAAAAAGTCCACATCATTTTCCAGGCTATAAAATAGTAATGCACTACACTGGCTCCCACTGACAGAAGGAAAAGCAAGGAAAAGGAATTTGTGGTTGTGTGCATCAACCTGGGAGGCTTGAAAGTGTGGCGGACGTACTGTGCTGGGATCTCCCAGTCCCCAGACAATGCCCAATGATAAATCAACTATGAGAGCCTCAAAAGCCATTTTTACATTACCCTTCTGAGAACTCTTCTGAAAATGTATGATATGTCACTTCAAAGCAAAATCAGACAAACAATGGGAGATGTTCCCTGTGCCCTTTTATCAACTGAAAATAACTGTGACAGAGAAGATTGTAAGAAGCAAAATAAATCAGGGGAAAAAAAAGAAAAAAGTTATGAAAAAGGCAGATTGAATCAATAACCAACTGAAGTGTGTAATGGATGAAAAAGAATATAAACCTACTCCAGGTTACACCAGAAAAGAGAAATAATTAATCACAACTAGTTACCATTAATATTTAATACTACTGAATAAAAAATAAAAAATAGAAGATCTAGGGGTCTGTTTATTAAAGCAGAACATTTTGAAGTGTTATTAATTTAAGATGTAAGAATAATATCTGTAACTTATGTCTCTTAAAGGACACATCTAAGCAGTACAAAAATAAAAAAAAAACACTTACCTGGGGCTTTATCCAGCCCCTGCTAGCCATCTTGTGCCCTTGCCACAGCTCACAGATGGTGGCCCGGGGTCCACTCTGGCACAAGATCCCCACTGCACATGCGTGAGCGGCTTTCAGAGCCATACTGACGTCATCCAGACTGTACTGCGCAGGCGCAGAACTACTGCACCTGCGCAGTACAGTACAGTACAGTACGGATGACGTCAATGTGACCAGTTGCTCCATGCTGGAGAACGGAAGAAGCTGACCCAGAATCCAACCTGGCTAGGTCGGCATCTCCACCGGAGGGGACCGCTAGCCACCGGAGCTGTGGTGAAGGCACAGGACAGCTGCCAGGGGCTGGAGGAAGCCCGAGGTAAGTGTATTTTTTATTTTTAGGTTGCTCAGACCTTCTCTTTAAGGTTACATTTCCACTGTTATGTGATTTTCTTGCGTCCAAAAATGGCAAAACATTGCATGTAAATTGTGTCAATTTTAATGCAAATTTTTGGATGCAAAATTTTGCATTAGTTAATATTTACATAATCTGCCTAGTAACAGCTTAGTTATGACAAGTTCCTGTTCTTCCCACTTAAAAGGCTGCTGACAACGTCCTGAAAGCATGCTGGGTAAAAAGTGAATAACAAAGCCGATTTGCACAAATAATGCAAAAAGTCGCAATACTATCCGCTGACATTGAAAAGCTTTATACGCGAATCATGGACAATACGAGCAAAATATCCAACACTATAAAACAGGACCTGCGATTTTTTTGAAATACGATCGCTTACGAAAATTTGGACTAAATGGAAACTGCCCCATTCACTACCATTTGTTGCTAAATGAATGCAAATTTTCCATGCGAGAAATCTACTGCAAAATGCACAAGTGGAAACAGCCTAAACCAGTTTTGCTCTTCAGATATTATCAGCAGCAAAAATGTTTAAACACTCCCTCTAGCCAAGAGAGATGGCTAATGATATTTAAATGTTTTCAGCTAGCACGCAAATGTAATGCACATCGTGTATAGCTTAGAACTGGTCCAATCAAAATCATCAGTAAGTTCATGTGATTTGTCGAGTTGCATGCAGATTTCATTGAAAGCGCAAGCAAGGTGGAGTTTATCTTCTTGATCATCTATATTAGTCATCTGGCTGGCTCGCCTATTTCCATGAGTCAGGGGATAAGTAGAGAAACTGATTATCTGCACTGAAGCTTCAAGGACGATAGTTAAATGCAATACAATGCACAGTTCCTTCTTCAATTGTTAACATAGCAAGAGTAGGAAAACAAGTTTCTGAATGTCCATTAACCACTTTACCCCCGCCCGTACGAATTTCTCCGTCCCTTTTTCCATCCTTTAGCCCCCAGGGACGGAGAAATCCATACTTTACGCGCTCCCGCCGCTGCCCACGCTCCCGCTCGTAAACACGCCGCCGGCCGCTCGTAAACACGCCGCCCGCCGCTCGCCCGGAGATCAATGAACGGGAAAATCAATTCCCGTTCATTGATCTAAGCCCCGCAATGATCCGCTGCTCTCCGATGAGCAGCGCGATCATTGTGAAAAAAAAAACACTTACCCAGCCTCCTAGTACTTCCTCCAAGAGTCCGGAAGGACGCTTGGAGGTCGCATTAAACAAAAAGTTACCTTGGTCATCTTGTGGCCAAAGTAAAACTACACCCTAAACATTTTTCACATACAAATAAATTACTTTTACACAAAAAATTAACTCATTACCTCCCACACTCCCAATTTTTTTTGTAATTAAATTTTTTTTTGAAAATTTACAATAAAAAAATACATAAATAGTTACCTTAGGGACTGAACTTTTTAAATATTTATGTCAGGAGGGTACAACACTGTTACTTTATAAACTATGGGCTTGTAATTAGGAATGGACGCAAAACTGAAAAAAATGCGCCTTTATTTCCAAATAAAATATTGGCGCCAAACATTGTGATAGGGGCATAATTTAAACGGTTTTATAACCGGGACAAAAGGGCAAATACATTTCATGGGTTTTAATTACAGTAGCATGCATTATTTAAAAACTATAATGGCCGAAAACTGAAGAATAATGAATTTTTTCCCACATTTTTCCTATTTTCCCATTAAAACACATTTAGAATAAAATAATTCTTGGCATAATGTCCCACCTAAAGAAAGCCTAATTGGTGGTGGAAAAATCAAGATATAGTTCGTTTAATTGTGATAAGTAAAGATAAAGTTATAGACGAATGAATGGAAGGAGCGCTGAAAGGTGAAAATTGCTCTGGTGGTCAGGGGGTAAAACCCCTCAGTGGTGAAGTGGTTAAACTCATACATAATACAATCACCCTTATTCAATCTATTTTTTCTCCCATGTTTTCTCCTAGGTGATATTTTTACACCTTATAAATAAAATGCATTTTAAGCCAGCAGCGAGCAAAAAAAAATAAAATCTGAATTATTTCATCAATAATTTTCACCTACTATTAGATACTTTTTCAATTGCAGAGTTGCAGAGTGCTGAAAAGTTATTTTAAAAAGAAGATTAAAAACGATCTCCTAGGAGAGAAGTTAGGAGAAAACATGAATTAAATAACAGTCATAGGACCATGGTCCGTATACAATTCACTTCTACTTTTTTCCAAAGAGATCATTTTTTTATCTTCTCTTTGAAATCACTTTTTAGCACTTTGCAATTAACCTCTTGAGGACCACAGTGTTAAACCCCCCTAAAGACCAGGCCATTTTTTGTAAAATAGGCCACTGCAGCTTTAAGGCTAAGCTCCAGGGCCACACAACACAGCATACAAGTGATCCCCCCCCCCTTTCCTCCCCACCAACAGACTAACAGAGCTTTATGTTGCTGGGGTCTGATGGCTCCCCAGATGTTTTTTTTTATATAAATTATATAATATTTGTTTGTTGTATTTTCAATTATTTTTATCTATTTTTTTATTTATTTTTTAAATCCCACTCCCTCCCCCCCGCTAGTCAATCAGCGTGATTAGCTGTCATAGGCTTCAGCGTATGACAGCCAATCACGCCCCTGCATACAGAGAGGACAGCCATGTCACACGGCTGTCCCCAGTACAGCACTGCCTTAGATCGCAGCGATGGTAATTAGATGGTGGTTTCGCCGTCTAACAGTCACCGAGCGGCGATCGCCGATGGGAGACTGAAGGCGGAGCTCCGCACCACCTACCAAGCGGAGATGCGCGCTCAGCATGTGCGCGATCTCCTGCAAATGCAAGCCCCAGGACTTTATGCCAATCGGCGTGACGTGGTTGGCAATAGTACCAAATAGTAATAGAAAAAGTACTATCCAAATTATTGTGGGTATTTTCTTGCTTGCTGTGGGTTTAAAGGGCATTTTATTTACAAGGTGTGAAAATATCACCCTAGCAGAAAACTCATGAGCCCATGGCACATATGCTATTCACTTTTTCACCTAAGTTTTCTCCTAGGTGATAATCTTTAATCTTCTGCTTAAAATAAATTTTCAGCACTTTGCAATTGAAACAACACCAAAAGTAGATTGAAAAGAACTGAACTGAATTATTCACTGTATTTTCTTGCTTCCTGGTTGCTTAAAAAGCATTTTATTGACAAAGGGGTATAAATAGCAACTTAGAGAAAACTAAGGAGAAAAAGTGAATTGCATATGGGCCGATATCCTATTAACGTTTTTCCTGAGTTTTCTCAAAGGAGATATTTTCAAACCATACCAATAAAATAATATATACAGAAGTTACTGGATATCACCCAAATAGGCACGTTTCACACATATATAATATGTCAGCAATCAAAAACTAAGTATGCGGAGCTCAGGCCTGGTACAAAATTATGTATACACTTTAAAGCGGTATAAAATAAAACCCTGACATAATATTCAATAAAAACATGATTTCCTACTTTTTATATGCCATATGGTTATAATATTTGCTTTTGTGCATAAGTATTATTATTCATTTAGAAATTACAAGTTCCCAAAGTACACTTTTTTTGCTCTGAGAGCTGACTTTGCATTTTATTCATAACATGTGTTTTTTGTAATGTTGTAATGTGTGCAGAAATGCTTTTTGAGTTTCTGACTGTGTTTGTAACGATTGCGGAATTATCTCCAGGGTCAGCGCACAACAGGTGCGCTGACACTACGGAAACTCTCCACAAGCGCTTGGAAAAGGGAGCCCAGCTTTGGTGCAAAATGCACCTATAGAGAGGAATTCCAACCGGCAGATGGAGCTGTGGAGTATAGAGGAACTCAGTCTCTGTACAACCACAGATGCCAGATGGAGATTGTACGAAGGTAAACAATACAGGGCAAGATAGCCTCGAGAGAGAGAGTGCGAACAGAGACAGAATGTATGTATGTCCAACAATCTAGTCGTCACCTGGCGACGGTGGACACACAACAGCAAAGACCAAGGGAGAAAGCAATCGCAAGAATGGCGACACAAGATTGAGTAAAGACAGATCATAGGAAGAATAAAGACAGAACCAATTAACAAACTGTAATCCAACACGAAGGAACAAATATAACTAACTACACGCGGTCAACTGGTATTGATTAAAAGGAAATAAATATGGCAGCCTCCGTATACCTCTTACTTCAGTTCCCCTTTAAGTGCTGAAAGGTTATTTTTTTAGACAAGATGAAAAATTATCTCTTAGGAGAAAACTCAAGAGAAATAGTTAATTAGATAATGCCAGTGTTTAATTGCATATTATCAGCAAGAGAAAAACAGTATTCAAAGATTATTTACATGTATTGACCAAACTGTAGCCCATTAGGTATAGTATGCACTGTATTTCTTTTTTTTTTTAGTTATACTCTTTATGACACTAGCTATTCCTTGCTGTGGAAATACCAAAAAATCTGAAAGTGGTGTTTTCACAGCAACCCCACTTTCAGAATTTTTGGCTGGTAAAAAATGACCTCTTCCATCCTGTTAATGGCTTCATTGGTCTATTAGTTAAATTGTCACTATTCACTTTATTTACCCCATCCATTCTTACCACAGGCTTTGAACTGCCATTAAGGTATCTTTTGAATGATTTCTTTAGAATCTTTAACTGTAATTTATGAATTCCATAAGCCTGTTACATAAAGTAACTGCATTACAATATGACTGTGTGGGGCCTACACTAGCCATCACATTGCAAAAACTGTCCCTTTTTGAATGACTACATTTTGATCTACATTATTATTATTATTTATTTAGTATTATTTAGTATTTATATAGAGCCCCCATCTTCCACAGCGCTGTACAGACTATATTGTTGTGATGATCCGCTCAGCTGGCTGCACAGGCAGACAGCTGTTTGTCCATTCCTCTAGTCTGTGGGCTGCAGGTCTCTAGAACAGAGACCTGTCTTTCCATTGCAAGTTTCTGGTCTGTTCTCTTGCTGGGGAATTTGCATACATTCGTTATGCAAATCCCCTACCTGCCTTCTTTGATGACTGGCACTATAAGAGCTTTATGTTTCCCAGAAGGCTTTGCTGGTCATTTCCTTTCCATGGTCTGTTCCTGATGGACACTGCTGGAGTGTCAGCCATTGCTATCTAGTATAGTTAATTCCTGGGGGTTGCTTTAGGCTCCCCTTCTAGCCCAGTCAGGTTGTATTATCTGTATTGCCTGTTCTGTCTTGTCTTGCCTGTTGCCATTATCCTGTCCCAAAGGTGGTCGACAGGAAATGGTTCTGATCTCTGTTCTTGGAGTATAGCTGGTGCAGCGGTTGCTACCAGCTATCTCTTCTGTTCTGTCTCCTGGGATCGCGCTAGCTAATTTTCGCTAGCGCTGGGGATCCTTCTGTTCTGTCTTCTGGGATCGCGCTAGCTACTTTTCGCTAGCGCTGGGGATCCTTCTGTTCTGCTACTCTGTACCTGGATCGCGCTAGCCACTTTTCGCTAGTGCTGTGGATCCTATCTCTCACTTGTCCCTGTTTTCGTGCGTCTGTCTTGTCTGCTACGCTTGCTGGAGGCTCGGTGAGGTAACCGTTAAGCAAGCGCTCGCGTCCTCTGTTTCATGTTTGTCTGTCGATGGTTAGTTAGGCGTGCTTGTCTCTATTGTGCTTATCACGTGGAGACCGCGCATAACCGTGTGCACTGTTGCGAATGAGTGCGGTGTTCGCGGTTAGCTAGCGTTTGTTATTTTCCGTATCTCCTTATTGTATTATTTGCTGTGCCTTTGCTACCCTCGTATTCTATTCTGATCTGCCTTGTGTCACGTCTGGCGATCGCACCTCTCGCGATCGTGTTCCTATTTCATATCTGCTGTTGTGTGTGGGGCGACTGGATTGGCGCACACACATACAACCTGTCCCTTTGCTCAATCTCATTCGCAATCGTCTCTCTTGCGATTGCGTTCTGCGCTTCGTACAATTCCTGTCTGGCACTTGTGGAGGTACAGAGGATTGGTTCCTCTGCACTCCCCAGCGCCATCTGCCGACAGGAATTTCCCTCTACAGGTGCGTAGCACCTTTTGCTGGGTGCCTGCAAATATACGCTTGTGGAGGATTTCCGCTGTGTCAGCACACACGTTGTGCGCTGATCACGGAGAAAGTTCCACAATCGTTACAATTGTCTTGTCACTAACTGTCCCTCAGAGGGGTTGACAATATAATCCGTACCATATTCATATGTCTATGTATGTATTGTGTAGTGTGTGTATCGTAGTCTAGGGCCAGTTTAGGGGGAAGCCAATTAACCTAGCTGTATGTTTTGGGATGTGGAAGGAAACCTGAGTGCCCTGAGGAAACCCGTGCAGACACAAGGAGAACATACAAACTCCATGCAGATACTGCCCTGGCTAGGATTAGAACTGGGGACCCAACAAAGCAAGAGTGCTATCCACTAAGCCACCATGCTGCCCACGGTGTACATTGAACAACAGCATATAGAGCAGCCCATACCAATCAACCAAATATTGGCATTTGGCAACAAAGTCTTTCATCTCACAAAGCTGACATTTGATTGGCTGACACTGGCTACTGTGCACCTTGGCCTCTTTGAGTTATTAAATCTCCACTGTTTACTTTAATGCTAGGCCAGAAAATGCACAAAGCTTGGTCAATGTGTCTGGAATCTGATTGGTTTAAATATTTATTGAACTTGTAAAAACATAATGAAATACAGCCATCCAATGAATGAATCATGAGAGGACTGACCTGTAAAATGCATTACTAATTTGTTTTTCATCTATGGATGCTTAAAAATCAGGCTGAAAATCCATTTATAAACCACCATACCACTTCCCATCCTCAATAATTCTGACAGACAAGAAAAATAGAGTTTGAACTTATTTTTCCGGTCTTGAAGGAACTGCGGGCATTTCATCTCTTTCCCCCATTGCATTTTTTATTATTTGCATTAAAGATGGAAAGGCATGAAAAATGCATCCTCATGTCTTATAGATGCTCTGCAGGCAGCCTAGGAAACAGCACATTGTGTTTAATCTGTCGATACCTGGGCTCTGAGAACAGTCAACAAACACAGAGACTCCTTCAGATATAACTGCCCAGCTTGAACAACACGGCTGATAATGTATGCTGCTCTCCAGGTTATGCTAATAGACTGTCTACTTTATGTTCACTACATTTATTTTGTATATTTCATCTTGCCTATGCAATCAGCTGTGTAAAAGTGGCAATCCATTTTAAGTACAAAAGTTCACTATTTACTTCTATTATTTCTTTTCAATAGAGTGAAGCTTTTTAAATAAGTCAGAAGACTGAATAGAGATGTCCAGCGGTGTACATGTAAAAAAGGTACCCAGTACATTACCAATATTCTACAATGCTTCAGTGGGTTATTGTAATAGTAAAATAGCCTAACCTCACCCTATTCTCACACAGATCCCGCCCTCTAACAATGCCTAAACCTAACCACTTCCCCTCCAATGCCTAACCTTAAGACATCCCTTCCGATTCCTAACATTAACCCGTTACCTAACACTAAAACCTCCCCTCCAATGCCTAACACTAAAACTAATCCTCCGATGCCTAACACTAACCTCTCGTCCGTTGCCTAACACTAACCTCCTGCTGCCTATCACTAAAACCCCCCTCCGATGCCTAACACTCACCCCCTTCTGATAGCTAACACTAAAACCTCCCCTCCGATGCCTAAAACTAACCCCCCTCCGATGCTTTACACTAAAACCCCTCTCTGATGCCTAACACTAACCACCCTCTGATGCCTAGCACTAAAATCTTTCCTCCGATGCCTAACACTAAAACCTCGTCTCCCATGCCTAACACTAACTCCCTTCTGATGCCTAGCACTAAAACCTCCACTCCGATGCCTACCTCTAAAACCCCCCTGTGATGCCTAACACTAACTCCCTTCTGATGCCTAGCACTAAAACCTCCCCTCCGATGCCTAACACTAAAACCCCCCTTCAGATGCCTAACACTAAAACCTCCCCTAATCTAAACCTGCTAATCATGACTATTAAAATAGCCACCTATGGCAGTTCCCATTTTGTGCCCAAATTAACTGTTTTATTCCAGCTGGCCATTGGTGAAAACCCTGTGCTAAAAAATCGGGAGATATAGCTATTTCCTGTTTACAGCAGTTTTGTCTTCCTCTCAGAGGAGAGAATTTTTATCCATTTATGCACATAAGGATGTTCAGTGTTCCTCCATGTTGTGCAAATGCATCCTTGTGTGAGCTCTCCTGAGTCCTTATTTAATTAACATTTCTCCTGAGTTATCTCACAGGAGATGTTTTCTCATCCTGGCCCATATGCAATTCCCTTTTTCACCTGAGTTTTCTCCTAGGTGATAATTTTAAACTTGTCATTAAAATGCCTTTTAAAGAGACACTGAAGCGAAAAAATATATATGATATAATGAATTGGTTGTGTACTATGAATAATTACTAGAAGATTAGCAGCAAAGAAAATATTCTCATATTTTTATTTTCAGGTATATAGTGTTTTTTCTAACATTGCATCACTCTATAATATGTCCAGATTACACAGCACTTAGCATTCAAAATGAGTCTTTCAGAGCAGTCTGTGAAGTAATAAACTCTTCTCTGCTAGAGGAAAAGTAAACAGTTCAATTACAGTTCAGATAATAAAAGTCAGATAACAGCCCTCTCCACGACCAAGTTGGTTGGAGAGCTTAATAGCTTTTTTGCATAGAGATAACAACTGGAGTTTCTCAACTCTTCCTGCACTGGAAACAATTAGACTGATGTATCTGATCTTAATGTTTTTTTTCTTAGCTGTACTACACATACAAATCATAATATCATCATTTTTTTTTCGCTTCAGTGTCTCTTTAAGCCACCAGAAAGCAAGAAAATACTCAAAATAATTTTGATAGCTCTTTTTCACCTACTTTTTGGTATTATTTAAGTTGAAAAGTGCTGGAAAGTTATTTTAAATCGAAGATGAAAAATTATCTCCTAGGAGAAAACTCAGGTGAATTGCATATGGCCCCCTGTCAATAAAATATTTTAAGTCCCCAACAGGCAAGTACATCCTCAAAATAAGTTTGCATATTACTTCTTTACCTACATTTAAGTACTTTTCAATTGCCATTACTTATAGATGAGATGACAATCTAGAGAGACATTTAGAGACATTAGCATTCCATTCCCAGTAAAACTGTTACAATGTGCATATACTGCATATACTGACAGTTACAGTGTGTATTGATTCTAGAGATGGCCCAAACCTACGATTTACGGTTCGCGCGAACTTTCGCGAACTACAATAGACTTGAATGGGGAGGCAAACTTTGAAAATAGAAAAATGTATGATGGCCAGAAAAGTGAAGGAAAATATGTTTCAATGGGTCTAACACCTGGAGGGGGGCATGGCGGAGTGGGATAGACGCCAAAAGTCCCAGGGAAAAATCTGGATTTGACGCAAAGCAGCGTTTTAAGGGCAGAAATCACATTGAATGCTAAATTGCAGGCCTAAAGTGCTTTAAAACATCTTGCATGTGTATACATCAATCAGGTAGTGTAATTAGATTACTGCTTCACACTGACACACCAAACTCACTGTGTAATGCACCGCAAACAGCTGTTTGTGTAGTGACGGCCGTGCTGGACTGGTGCGCACCATAGCCAGAGTGCAGGCCGTGGCTGTTTTCAAGCCCATATGGTCGCCGGGCTGTGGTAGCTCAATGATAGAACAACAGTGACTGTCCAGCTGATCAAATTTGGTCTGTCCAAAATGAAGCAACGACCTTATTATCTTTGGTGTGCCACCCCAATGAGACACTCATATAGCCGGCGGTCATTGCTTTATTGTGATACGCAAGCCCCTTCACTGCGGCAAGGTAATGATCACGAAGGGGAATGGTCACATATACATGCCTTTTGTTTTGTTGTTGCAGCTGCACTGCAGGCAGAAAAATTAGGCAGGCATGTACACGCACCAGAAAAATTATTATAGCGGCCGCTGCTAGAAAAATTCAGGAATCCGCCTGGACTCCTGGACCCTGTTGGCGGTGGCGGAGAAGGCAGTCAAGCGGCCTGAGGGCAGAGATGCTGTGTGAAGAGCGACTTAGTCTTGTGGCAGGCAGCCAGTCACACGACGTGCAGGCAGAGATGCTGAGTGTGGGGACTGACTTAGTCTTTGGGTGGGCAGTAGCCCTCCGGGATCCATGCCTTATTCATTTTTATAAAGGTGAGGTACTGAACACTTTTGTGATTTAGGCGACTTCTCTTCTCAGTGACAATGCCTCCAGCTGCGCTGAGGGTACTTTCTGGCAGGACGCTTGAGGCAGGGCAAGACAGAACTTGGATGGCAAATTGTGACAGCTCTGGCCACAGGTCAAGCCTGCGCACCCAGTAGTCCAGGGGCTCATCGCTACTCACAGTGTCTACATCCACACTTAAGGCCAGGTAGTCGGCTACCTGCCGGTCCAGGCGTTGGTGGATGGTGGATCCGGAAGGGATACGGCAAGGCGTTGGACTAAAGAATATCCGCATGTCCGACATCACCATGAGATCGCTGGAGCATCCTGTCTTTGCCTGCGTGGACATGGGAGAAGGATTACTGGCAGTGGTACCTTTATTGCGTTGTGCTGTGACATCACCCTTAAACGCATTGTAAAGCATAGTTGCCAGCTTGTTCTGCATGTGCTGCATCCTTTCTGCCTTCTGGTGAGTTGGTAACATGTCCGCCACTTTGTGCCTATACCGAGGGTCTAGTAGCGTGGCCACTCAGTACAGCTCATTCCCCTTGAGTTTTTTTATACGGGGGTCCCTCAACAGGCTGGACAGCATGAAAGATGCCATCTGCACAAAGTTGGATCCAGACGTACTATCCATCTCCTCTTGCTCTTCCTCAGTGAGGTCAGGTAAGTCCTCCTCCTCCCCTAGCTATGAACAATACCACGGGAACGTCGAGCAGCACAAACCCCCTGCAATGCCTGCTGCGGTTGTTCTTCTGCAGCCGCCTCCTCCTCCAAAGAAACACCTTCCTCATCATCCGAGTCTGACTCGTCTTCCCCACATGACTCTTCCTCCTCCTCCCCCTCTGTGCTGCCGCAGGTGTTGAAGAAACATCTGATTCTGATGAAAATTGCTCCCACAACTGTTCCTGCCGTAACTGTTCCTGTTCACGCTCCTCCACAGGTTGATCCACCACTCTACGCATGGCAGGCTCCAGGAAGTAAGCGTACGGGATCAAGTCATTGATGGTGCCTTAACTGCGACTCACCAGGTTGGTCACCTTCTCAAACGGCCGCATTAGCCTGCATGCATTTCACATAAGTGTCCAGTTGTTGGGCCAGAACATCCCCATCTCCCCAGATTGTGTCCTTTTACTGTAGTTCTACAGGTGCTGGGTGACGGCTTTCTCCTGTTCTAGCTGGCGAGAGAACATAAGGAGGGTCGAATTCCAGCAAGTCGGGCTATCACATATCAAGCGTCTCACTGGCAAGTTGTTTCACCACTGAATGTCCACAAAGCATGCCATGGCCGTGTAAGACCACTTGAAATGCCCACACAACTTCCTGGCCTGCTTCAGGATATCCTCTAAGCCTGGGTACTTTGACACAAATCTTTGAATGACTAGATTGAGCACATGTACCATGCAGGGTACATGTGTCAGCTTTCCCAAATTCAATGCGAAAGGAGATTGCTGCCATTGTCACACACCATGTTACCAATCTCCAGCTGGTGCGGGGTCAGCCACTGATCCACCTGTTTGTTAAGAGCAGCCAGGAGAGCTGGTCCAGTGTGACTCTCCGCTTTCAGGCAAGACATATCTAAAATGGTGTGACAACGTCGTACATGGCATGCAGAATAGGCCCTGAGGAGATGGGGCTGTGTAGGTGGAGAGGAGATCGCAGCACCAGTAGAGTTGAACTGCCACTCAGCCAAGGAGGAGGAGGAGGATGACAGCGAAGAGGATGTAGCAGCAGAAGAGGAGGTGGCAGGAGTCACAAGTTGGTCCGCTGCACAGCCACGTACTCTCTGCTTGCCATCGGTCACCAGGTTGACCCAATGGGCTGTGTAAGTAATGTAGCGGCACTGACTGTGCTAGGCAGACCAGGCATCTATGGTCAGGTGGACCCTTGACCCAACGTTGTGTGCCAGAGATGACAACACTTGCCTCTCCACTTCACTGTACAGTTTGGGTATCGCCTTTTTAGAGAAATAATTGCAGCCTGGTATCTTCCACTGTGGTGTCCCAATGGCCACAAATTTACGGAAGGCCTCAGAGTCCACCAGCTGGTTTGGTAACAGCTGGCGGGCTAACAGTTCCGCCACGCCAGTTGTCAGACACCGAGCAAGGGGGTGACTGTCAGAAATTGGCTTCTTCCACTCAAAGATTTCCTTCATGGACACCTGGCTGCTGTGGGCAGACGAGCAGGAACCGCTCAAGGGCAGAGGTGGAGTGGAGGAGGGTGGCTGTGAAGGTGCAAGGAGAAAGCGGCTGAAGATGCTGCACCTGAAGGAGGAAGAGGAGAAGGAGGGTGGCTTTTCTTTTGTGTGCTTCTTTTGCTCAGGTGCTCTTCCCATTGCAGTTTGTGCCTTTTCTGAATGTGCCTTCGTAAGGCACTTGTCCCTACGTGAGTGTTGGCCTTTCCACGGCTCAATTTTTGGAGGCAGAGAGAACAGATGGCATTGCTCCGATCTGAGGCAGACACATTAAAAAAATTCCAAACCGTTGAGCTCCCCTGGGGTGATGGCACTATGGTGGCATCAGCAGCTGACATTGAAGAGCATGTTGGCTGGCTGTACATAGGTGGTGATACATGGCGCCGGACACTGTCACCAGCTGTTTCTGATGACGAGCTCCCCCTGCTTCTTTCAAGAACTCATCTCCTCCTACTCCTCTGTGACTCTGACTGACCCTCTGAACTGTCCCCTTGGTCATCTTGTCTCTTAGGAACCCATGTGGGATCATAATCATCATAATCATCCTGCCCAGTTTTGCTTGCCTCAGACACCTCCAAAAATGCACCAACAGCAGGTACTTCATCATCTTCCTCCTCACACGTTACGTCCATAGTGTCGCCGCCTAACTCAGACATATGAGGTGGTGTAACTTGCTTAGTGCCTGCATCTGGTTGTAACAATAATGGCTGTAAATCAGTTACTCCCCCACCAATTAACTCCTGCGAAGTGTCAAATGCAGCGGATGTGGTGCTTGTAGTAGTGCTGGTGGCTGCGGAAGATGAGGTGTTCTGTGTTAAATAGTCAACCACGTCCTGAGAATCTTGGGAGTTGATGGGACGTGCCTTCTTCTGAGCACTGTACTTTGGGTCAGGGCCGCACAAAGTCACATCAACATGACCTCACACAGACCTGCTGGGTGGCCTTCCTCTAGGTCAGCCTCTACCTCTGCCTCTACCTGTTTTGTCCGTTGTGTCCATATCGGGGGGGATGAAGTGAAAGGTATGCACTGACTTGACTAATACAATGTGCAATCACACAGGTGCAGTTAACAGGTATGCACGGTGTGGTATATCACACTGCGTGCACTCACGTAGGTAGGTGGGTGCACTGAAAACAACAGGTAGGTATATGCAGTGATGAAGTGGGTGCACTGAACACAACAGGTAGGTATATGCAGTGATGGGTATTACAATGTGCACCTGTCACACACAGACAGGTAGCGGACAGGCACAGTGACACTGGGTGTGCTCAACTCACATAGGTAGGTGGGTGCACTGTGAACAACAGGTAGGTAGGTATATGCAGTAATGGGTATTACAATGTGCACCTGTCACACACAGGCAGGTAGCGGACAGGAACAGTGACACTGCGTGCGCTCAGCTCACGTAGGTAGGTGGGTGCACTGTGAACAACAGGTAAGTAGGTATATGCAGTACTGGGTATTACAATGTGCACCTGTCACACACAGACAGGTAGTCACTGAATGTGCTGGGCCTGGCAGTGGCACACACAGTATCAATTATCAAGGCTGTCTATGCAACACAAGTGTCAGTGGGACACACAGAAATAAAATAGATCACAAAACAAGATTATCTCTCAAAAGAGCTGTTGTGGGGTGCTATTTTAGCAATAAGAATCAGCAAGGAGCAAGCTAAGAAGCCTACAAGAGCCTAACTAATTTTTCCCTATGAGAGTCTGCAGCAGCAGCAGCTGTCCCTTCTCTATTTACTGCAGGTACACGAGTGAGTAAAATGGCCAGCAATGCCTGCCTTTTATAAGGAGGAGTGGCTCCAGGAGGGAGTGTAGCCTGATTGGCTACAATGTGCCTGCTGATTGTGATGTAGAGGGTCAAAGTTGACCCTAATGGTGCATTATGGGGGGAACCGAACTTCTGGTAAAGTTTGCGGTTCTCCGTGATCGCGAACCCCCAGAAGTTCACCGGGAACCGTTTGCTGGCTAACCGTTCGGGCCATCTCTAATTGATTCCTGTTGGAAAATGTTTTTCTAAAATGTTCCCACTGCTCTAAAATCTTCCCCACATTTTCTTTGTTGTAACTGTTTCTCTGTACTCATTATCTGCCCTTCAGTTAATAAAGAGCAGAAGGCAGGTGCTAGCCGGACCCAGTATCACCATAAAAAATAGAGCTGAGCTGATGGTATTAACTAATCATATATAGCTTCCAAATAAGAAGAACTCCTCATTAAATGTGTAAAGAGAACGGTTCAACAACATAATAGCAAATAAGCAATTGAATGCAATAGGGAATGAAAATGACACTGTTCACAAGTTGGAGAACATTTGGGATCCTTGGAGTAGTGCTAGAGAAGGAGCATCTTTGCAATTTTTTTTTTTATTTCTCAACCCTTTAGCAGGCCAATTTATGTAGAGGCTTGCAAGTGCTCCAGGCTCATTTATTTTAGGCCATTTGTTTTTTCTTATTTTTTACATTTCCTTTCTACTAATTAGTACTGCTGTTGTCAGGCTTGTCTGGTCAATAACTATAGGTCAGGCTGTATGCCCATATGACTGACCTATAGACCAGCCCGTAGCACCTGCGAAAACTGCTACCTAGCAAAATACTACAATACACCCCGGTAGATGTATCATACAGACTGACAGATCCACCAAATCCACCAACAGAACCTGTAAACTATAAATGCAATGGGCACAGTATTCACAAGTATATCTGTATATACTGTAGTCAGTCACCTGCGGCCTAGTAGATGATGCAGTCCAGATGAATGAGCCAGGTGACTGTAGAGACAGAGTCCCAGGATGACAAGGCAATCCAGATATACTTTCAAGAGGTATCGTAGTCGAGGGAAGCCAAGGTCGGTCCAGGCAGCATTCAAGCGTAATCCAGTTATCAGGCAGGAGTGGGCAACAGGGAACCAATCAGAGGTTAGCGTGGTCAGGATACAAAGCAGGAATCAGCAACAGGAATAAATCAGAGGTTATCAAGGTCAGGATACAAAGCAGGAGTCAGCAACAGGAATCAATCAGGAAGAGAGCGCATACCCAGCAACAAGCCAAAGCTAAATGCTATCACGGGGGATGACTGGGGGCACTCTCAGGGTTTAAATAAACGGACTAACCAATCAAAACAAAGCAGACTTGAAAGAAAACCAATAATCCTCCAACGTGTCAGCAGATCAGCTGACACGCAGGCACACGTGCACTACTGTTTACATCTGCGGAGCAAATACTGGGAACGCGTCCTCCACTTATCCAGTAGAGTCTCAGAGCCACCTTGCACCTCAGTGACGTCAGATGCTTGCTGAGACCTGGAAGTTCGGGCTGCAGCCTGGTTCTCGGCGCCCTGATGCCTGCGGGAAAGTGCAGATCTTACAGCTGTAATGTGTATTTATGGCCACTTGTCACTAGGGGGCAGTGTGAGACAATTACTGAGGACTTCTGCTTTCAGTTTCTATATCCTCTTCTAGCAGAGAAACATCAAAGGATTCAAAGAATTTACAGTATCATAAGTTCTGCTGGCTGAGGTCAAACCCAGTGCACCCACTCTTAAACGAGACAATTCATTTGAAGCTGCTAATCGGTTAAAAACGTTTTATGCACAAAACCTCTAGCATGTTTATTTTGTGTCCGTATACTGGATTTCTAAAAATTTGACATAATCTGATTGTATAGCTTTTTTACGTACATTACCTGTCTATCGTAATTTCACACTACTACCTCTTGATTAGTTTTCACTTATGTGATTTATTACCGTATTATGTTCATGTAGGCCAATGGCCCACTGTTACATGTTATACTTATTGAGCTGTTCCGTATGTTATGAAGTCGGATAAATATTTTGATAAACTTTTTGGAACGAAAAAATAGGACTGAAAAACTTGTGTGTAAAAACAAACCTAAAACCAATAACACAAATACATTACTTTTTTAGTCTTATTTTAAAATGTTTTAGGCTTATTTTAAGATGTTTTGATCACACTTACATTTAGGTACACTAACACTTTAAACCAGCAAGCTTCCCTTTACATACAGTAGGTTGAAGCGCAATAAACCCACAAACTAATTAAAAGTATTATAAAGGTTTCTCTTTTTTTCATGCTACTTATTTTTACACTGGAAGAATGCCTAAGTCAATATCATTGATAAAGTGCCAAGAATAATAAATTACCTTATATTGTTATTTATATCATTATATGTTTATACCATTAGAAATGATCCCACCAAAGCAAAATTATCCCCCCTTTAACAGCCACAAAATATTATTGTTTCTTTTTGGAATGGGAATTATACAGTTTAGATGAAACACAATACTTGAATAAATACAGTATGCTGCTGTTTAAGTAGCACAAGAGGGAAGTATGTTGGCAATTCTCGCAAACACTAAACTCCTACTGCTTCTGTGAATTGCCTAAATAATAACACAGTAGAGAAGTACAGTATAACAAGCAAGGGGTCATGCATCAATAAAAATCAACAGAAATCAATCAGCACGTCCCCAATTTGAGCTGGAAAATTGCCAAGGTAAATCTAATGTTTTTCTGAAAGTAGTGATAAAGGTTATGGGAAATACACTCGCAGTTGTCTAAATGGTTTCAGGCTCTATTTTACATGCAGCCATTGTGATTTCTGTTTTCCTTTTCAAGCAGAACTACAGTAGAAATCCCCCTCTCCTCCAGTAGATTAGCCACAATATTGTAAGTCATAAGAACAAACCCTTTTTTTTTTCAAAGTGCCTAAAAGGTTTAATAGATTTAGATTAATTTTGTCTTGGGACCCTTATCTGTGTATCGCACTGAGCCGCATGAAGCTCTCCTGGCTACCGGGAGTTTGACTTTTCATCTCAGACTGCAGAAGTTAAGGCTGCTTTATAGCAGGGAGCTTTCATGGGCAAGTTACAGTCATTATAATAGTATTTTCATGATAGCAAAGCGTGTTGCTTAAACTGCATATTACATTATTATGCAAGATGGCTGCTTCCAGTTAGGGATGATTAGAAATGCCGAGATCTAATTTTGATGGATTTTAGCTTTCCAAGAGGTGTTTTTCCATATTCCATGAAATTCCACAGAAATTGGATTTTCCAATCACCAATTCCCACAGAATGTTTTTATTTTGTTATTTTTGCCAATCAAGGTAGTCAATTGTAAAGATATATATATATATATATATATATATATATATTTATTTTTTTTTGGGGGGGGGGGAGTCTTGTGATTAGCCTAATATTTCCGAGTTTCGGTAATGGGGTATTTCCATGGAATACTAATTTATGCATACTAATTCCTGCTGTGGAATACAACTTCCAATTGGAAATCAGAATTCTGCAGCATTTGGAACACTAGTGGAGGAATTGTGATTTTCAAATGACATTACTTTGGGTCAAAGGCAGGTAGGATAACTATATAGGAAAATTCTGCATATTTTAGGAATGAAGATATAGTAGATGTTACAGAAACAGAAAGTGACTAGAAAACCAGAAAGTAATATAATATTTGCAGATGATTCAAAATCATGTGGAAATATCCGTATTTAGTATAGTATAGCATAGTATATAGTATAGCATAGCATATAGCATAGTGCCATATTTTTGAAGGATCATGAAGAGATGGCTATATGGACAAGTAAACAGCTGGAATTTAATTTAGATAAGTACAAGATAAGAGGGGGGTGTAGTAGAAATTAGCTTGTTGTGATGTTGAATTGTGGAGAATTGCTGGTGAATTATGGTAAATTTGATTGTTTTACCCTTATAACGCTACCCTTTAAACACAAACTGATGCCAGCCATGAACTGACTAGAGGCCTTGCTTATACACTCAGCCTGAGCAAATGTAATCAGGATGGCTTACAGCTTCATAATGAATTAGTATATCAAGCAGTGGGTGGGGTAGTCTCTACAAAGCTCATGCACATCAATCAGGGTATAAGACTAGCGGACACTGTTAGAAATTACAGGAAAGCCACTAAGTAATGATTGTGAACCAAATGAATGCCAGAATTACAAATCACAATTACCAATGAAAATCACTATATGCAAGTCAGAAATTGATAAATATGGTTAAGGGTATTCATAACAGATGGGATGGGACATACACAGGCAATTCTGGTAACATGCAGTTGGCTGCTGGGCAGTCAGATGGGATGGGACATACAGCGTGCAGTTGGCTGGTGGGCAGTCAGATGGGACATACACACCGGCTGCTGCAATGCATGTTGGGAGATGTAGTCCTTCAATGTGCTCAAAATCTCTTTAGAATACAAATCTTCATGGACGCAATTGAGCAAATCAAAGGCTTTTGGGTAATTAACCAAGGTACAGATTTCTTGCCACCCATGGTCAAAACAAAAGTCCATTATCATCACTGCTAGTCCATAATAAGTTGCAAATCATTCAACAAGTTCACATATCTCTAACATTTGCAATTTCTATTTTTTTTATATGGGAGTACTGAGGTATGCAGTTTCTAAGCTCAAAACTGTAGCTCAGAAAGAGGACCAAGGGCCAAGGGCCATGATTAACCAGTAAATATGGATTTATTTTCTTTTAATTACCATGGTTGGTGGATAGAGCTAAAATACAGCAGTGGTCTGTGGAGGATATTTTGCGTTAGAACGGAGGTTTATAGCTATTTAAACCTATATGAAACTTACACTGCTAAAACGTTTGCAATCTATGGTGCTAAAACACTTGTAATCTATGGGTAAATACAGTATCTCAGACTAAAAAAAAATTTTGTCCTAAGAGCTAAAAGTCAATCTATTTGGGTGCACTATCAAGAATAGCAGGGTTAACCAAGGCGACCAATCAGTAGGTAAAAAATGCAGAAACAGCTCAAATTATTTCATCACTAAACATTTAAACTGTATGAGTGGCAGTGGTGCTCAGTAAGATTTCGGATATCCGAACTACCCAGATAATCCAAACTTTTTCCACTATACGAACTTTGAATAGCAATTCGGATATTTTTTAAAATCCGAATAGACTATCCGAGCAAACTTGGATTTCCCATTTGAAATCCGAGTGGATAGTTAGTTCAGATATCCGAGCAGAAGCCAAAATCACCTTCAATGGCTAAAATTCCTTTCGAAGAGAGAGAGAGAGAGAGAGAGAGAGAGAGAGACTGACTGACTGACTGACTGACTTTTGGAAGCATTTTAAGCCATTTTCAGGTCACTTCCGATTTTCTATCCGGATATCTGAATCCGGCCGGATACTGAGGTCAGATATCCATCTCTGATCCGGATTGGAAAATGTTAAACTCGGATATCCGACCCGGATCGGATATCTGGGTATCTGGATCCGAATTAGATCCAGATAGTGAAAAGTGGTATCCGAGCAGCACTGATGAGTGGTCAGAATGTAGTTGCTCAGTAAAGAAAGCAATGTATACAGATGGATATATTGTGAAATTAAGTAAAAATAACAGATACAGAATGCAGAACCGGTTCTCCAGGGTGAACCTAAAACCAAGTGAAAATTCTTAATCCTATGTCTATGAAAGTCCGTATGGCCATGTGGTTTCCTGAATTCTAGCTATGCCACTTACCAGCTATTTCTTAGAACCTCAAAATAGAGGGTGCATGGAGCTACTGCCGGTGGCAACATCAGATATTCAAATGACAACTTTGAAAGTTAGTTTGGGGGAGTTTTCTGTCTAGTCTGTCACTCATTCCTAAGTCACAGATGAGTACCAGTCTCATGGAATAGGTGATGGCTTCTGTCACACTCAGCCATTCTAAAGGGACTCAGGTTCTGTCCCCTGAAAGACACTCCTTTCCTGTACATGATACTTTACCAATGTGCCTAGCATTGCCAAGGAATTGAACTGATGGAGAATGCACTGTGTCCCATCCTCCTGGCAACAAAGAGCTACTAGATTCAACTAATGGAAGCTAATGTAACTTAATGACAGTATGTTTGTTTAGGCTGGAGTTCCTCTTTAAACTGCAGGGCAAGGGGGTGGCCATCGTTTGCACCACTGATGATTGGCTGGTCTCATTGGCTTGCAAAGGGTTCTAAAATATGAACCACAATTCGAAAAATCTACAAATTTGCTTGTGTTGCATGAATTAGTGATTAGAGAAGATCATTCGGATTCAGTAAAAATCAAATTTCTGCATTTCCAATCTAAAATCAGTATTTCCGATCGGAAAACGGAAATCAGATTGCAACTCGGTAATTTTAGCCCAATCACAGAACTCTGAAGTATTTGGCCAATCAGAGGATGCAAAAAATGACCAAAGAAAGACTCCTCGAAAATCAGAAAACGTAAATCGGATTTCTGCAGAAATACAGCATTACCTCAACTCGGTAATTTTAGCCCAATCACAGAACTCGGGAAGCATTGGACCAATCAGAGAATGCACAGCCCACTTGGAAGTATTTGGCCAATCAGAGAATGCAAAAAATGACCCCAAAAAATGACTCTTCAGAAATCGGAAGTCCACAGAATCTGTAATTGCCGGAAAGAGAAATTGGCATTTCTGACCATCCTATTGTGAGACACAAATTTAATTCACTTTTTTGTCTAAATTACTCACTCAACTTTAAAGTGAACCTTAAGTCGGTAAGAAAAAAATGAGTTTTACTCACCTGGGGCTTCCCTCAGCCCCCTGCAGCTGATCGGTGCCCTCGCCGTGTCTCTATGATCCTCCCGTCCCCGCCGGCGACCACTTCCGGTTTCGCCGTCAGGACCCGACAGGCATGGGAACGCGAGTGATTCTTCGTGTTCCCAGCCAAAATATTGCCCCCTATGCTGCTATTGCGGCCAGGAGCAGCATAGGGGGCGATATTTTGGCTGGGAACGCGAACAATCACTCGCGTTCCCATGCCTGTCGGGTCCTGACAGCGAAACCGGAAGTGGTCGCCGGCGGGGACGGAAGGATCAGAGAGACACGGCGAGGGCACCAATCAGTTGCAGGGGGCTGAGGGAAGCCCCAGGTGAGTAAAACTCATTTTTTTTTAGCGACTTAAGTGCCTCTTTAAATCATTATATGAATATAGTTTCTGGGGTTGACTGACTATGATCAGGTAAAATCTGCAGGCCGCCATGCCTATTATTTTTAATCAGCCAGCCCTAGAACCTGTATAGATTATATAGGCCCCTGACTTCAGGGATCATTTTTTTCAGCCTGCTTCTAACACAATGCACGATAAAACCATCTCCGTACAAGAGACACACATCCCCCATGTCCTAATATGGAGAAAAATGGTTTGCGGTGAGCATGTCGGAGTGCTTCTGCCTAGCACCATATGTTCTTTATTAAGCTGCTAATTTCAGCGGACCATTCTACATAATTTATCTGCATTAACCCTCAACCTTTCAAATTATTAACATGAAATCTGCACTTTCCAGAATATCATGTTAAATCTTGTGCTGTTTTATTAGCTTAAAATGAATGTACACTTGCTGAAATGGCAAATATTTTCCATGTAGCATAGGGGATGGCTAATTATTAGTGTATGCGTATAAAAACCCTGCTGCGTTTTCCACTGAATCATTTACATTCTGTATTTGTCTCTCTGAATCACATTACGCTGCTGTGTCAACTCTACACGACTCACACAACCATGTGTGTACTGTTATTTCCTGCTCACCCAACAATCTTACATGAAGTAGGCTTTTTGAAAGCAAATTCTTATGCAGATATATCGGTCTTGAAAATGGGCCAGTCAATTTAAACCTGGGTTTAAATTGATTGGTCCATTTTCAAACTGCATACATTTGCATAAAATGTGCATAATTTAGGAAAAATGCATCTCATTGATCATCCCTAATTCTGACTATTGTCCTGCCTAAGCAAGACACCCTCTGCTACTTATGGATGCTCATTTGGATTGAAATTTCTGCATTACCGATCATAAATCAATATTTCCCATCGGAATTCGGAAATTGAAAGACTGAACTCGGAAATTGGATTTCAGCAGAAATACCACGTTACCACAACTCATACATTTTAGATCATTTACAGAACTCAGAAGCATTGGACCAATCAGAGAAAGCAAAATCATTCTGAAGTATTTGGCCAAATGCAAAAATTACCATAAAAAAGCTACTTGGAAAGCAGAAAGCAAAATCAGATATCTGCAGAATTGGTAATTGGCATTGGCAGAAATCAGAATTTCCACGTGATCCAAAATCGGCATTTCCGAACATCCCTACTGCTATTTTAACACTGCGCTGTAACTTTGAAGTGAGAAAGAGGGACACGGAACACAAACACATGTGGTCAGAAGATTTTTCTCCTCCACAACTCCAGCCGCAGCCCCATCACACCTCAAGTCATACTTTCATCACAGTGTGAGTCACACCTTCATCTGACTGATAGCCACACCCCCAACATACCTCTACAACCCCACCACACCTCCAGCCACACCTTCAAGATCTCTAGTTGCATTTCCATTACACCTCCAGACATGCCTCCACCACGCTTCCATTTGTACCTCTATGGCCTCTAGTCATAAAGCATTCCCGCATGCGTTAATGCTCAAAACAGCTGACTTTACCAAGCACTTAGCAAAGTGTCCATTCATACAAGCTCTTTCTGCATGAAAAGCTACAATTCCTGAGCAGTGCGGAAAATTACCGCCTTGTGCAGAGATTATCACAACACATGTCACTGGAGGTTAATTCATAAAGATTAGAGCAGGCGGAATGGGAACTGAGAACACCGACTGTTTAGAAAAGGAGATAAGCCAGCGATAACAGGCAAGATAACAGGCAAGCTAATGTGGACAGACCTCCCAGGCAGCTGCAGTTAGAGTGGAACAAAAAAGGCTTCCTGGAATACCAAGGCTGTGTTTTTTAACCCATTGGGTACCTATTTTCAGATAAATTTCACATCAGAAAGCCTGCATGTGTAACATTTCTTGAAGTTCTTCTAAGCTGCAGCAATTAAATAGAGTGTTTAGAAAGACTATTAGACAGATTCAGCGCAGATTCACGGCAAGGAAAGTCAATAAAAAAAAATGCACATGTAAAGGGATGCTGGGGCTGCCTCCTTTATACTAACTGTGCCTGCACAGAGAAAATGCATTAACTCAGCCAGCACCGCCAGTTTAGTGCGGGAATTCCCCGACCTATTATAGCAAGTGTAAACTTTTTTATGAATTAGCACACAAAAGTCTAAAATACTGATGCAGTGTTTTCCCTCCAAGATTTTTTTCCCCCGCAAATGTTTTATGACTAGAGCCCAATGTCTCCTTTACCTTCATTACATTACCAATAGAGATGGTGAGTGAGATGTAAATCATGAGCATACTGGATTGTGCAGATTTTGTATGCAAAGGAATGCAACTTGAACATAGATCAATTGAATTCCGCTGGATTTTTTAAATTTTTAATAAACTTCTTGCAGTAAACAAGAATGTAGAATGAATACAGTATTTTTATATTTTTTCTATATGTCAATCAAAGGCTTGCTCATTGAATTCAAGCCAAAGCAAGACGTTTTAAATCAGGATGATACCATTTATTGGCTAACTAAAAATGAATAAGAATAAGCAAGCTTTCGGCCTTGCAGCCTTCGTCAGGCTTACATCCTGTTAGTTTGCAGGCTGGTGGTACAGTCAGCTATATACATGCATATATTCAAGCCAAGAAATTGTATCATCCTGATTCAACAATTTCTACAATAAACTTGTTTGTATTCTGATGCGGGCTCCCAAGTTTTAAACAAATTCTAAATTCCTTTTTTGGGGGGAATGAAACTTCCCATTTCACTTTCCGAATGTGGTTGTAATAAGAAACCCAAAAAAAGAAAACCATTGGGAACCAACACAAATATGGGGAGATCATAAAACAACATTTTTCTCATAATTCTTTCCCTCTTAGCTAATCACTTTACTGCTGAGCAATGTATGATTTTGCCAAATAACAAATTTTGGCATTCTTTAATCACATAATTACACTGGTCACATGGGCAGGAGGAAGGACGTTACAGATTTGTTCTATCCTTTCTGCTTTAGCAGACTAATGGCAACAAAAAAGGGTAAAAAAAATAGATACAAATAAATTATTTCGAAAACAACAACAATGAATCATTGCATTATAAATTATTAACAAACTTAATAACAATTTAAACCATCAGTATACTATCCAAAACTTTTTATCTGGTATTTGGCTTTTAAATTCATGAGCGTTTTTTTGTGTCTGTTATGCTATTATGTTATTATGGCTTTCATGCATTTTCTTTACTTTCAAAGGTCAATTGTGCATGTGTACGTATGAAGTACATGTAAAATTTATTATTTTTACTCATGCTTTTTTACACACAAATTTATGTGCACCAAAACACACCTAAAACAGGAAAGAGTGAACTTATCAAATCAGTTTTACATTTTGAATTAATTTTACATTTGACATCAATTATACATTTTGAATCAATATTTATTAAGCATGACCATTTACATTTCAAGTTGGGTATTTATCATGAGTTACTGCACCAGGTGATATCAATCCCTAGTGATAACTCTGTTCCATGGGGCCAAAAATACTTGGAAATCTCTCCAACTGGAACTCAGACAACAATACAAAACTAATAGAGGTCTTAAGCTTTCTTCAATATTGTCAAAATAAAAATAACAGGTATATCTGGCATTTCATTGGGAGTTTGAGAATCATTTTAATATGTTGACAATCCATCCTTTCCACTGTCCCCACCATCCAGTCTTTTTATTTTCCTTTTAAAAATGGCTTAATGAGCCTTGTATGAAGTGGCTAATTGGTTGCTGGAGGTAATTACACAGATTGGGATGCCAGCATCCTCTTAGTTCAATCGTCCTGTTACAGCTCCCCTCCCTCCAATAAGAAGTGTGTGTGTTTTCAATTTATCCATATAGCTAATATCAGCTAAATGTTCAATAAAGATATGCTGCATTTAATAAGCATTCTTGGTTGGCATTCCAAAAATGTCAACAAAATGATGAGGCAACGCAACTTGAATAACCGACAACAGCTTTCCATATGTGTTGATGCAATGCAAAGCTATACTCAATCCAGTTACACATATTTCTTAAATTGGTAGATTGATGATGATATTTAATATCTTAATTCATTTTCAGCCTAGGGGTGTTTTTCAATACAAGCACATGGGGATCCAGAAATAACTTTGACCCTGCCCTTGTTTTGGTCAATTACTTTCAACATAAATTGCAGCTCAGCACTTTTTAATAATTTTTGAATAAAAGTTATATTTTATTAGCTTTCCTTATAGGGTTAATTATGTGTTAATATGTATAGTAACCAGGGATGAGCAGAAACTACGCCAGTGTGAATTTACGCATCGTAGTTCGCATCTACGCATCATACGTCGTAGGTGAATTTTCAAAGCCACGCTTACGAATTTACTCATAGCGAAGTACTGCTATGCGTAGCTTACGCCCATTATGCGTAGTTAACAAGTGTTTTGCGCAGTGAACTATGAATGCGTTACTCGCGACTAATTTTCCGTGTGCAATTGTATGCTTACAAATTTACGCATTGGAAAGGGGAATGTACGCATAGAAGTATACGCTTTTATTGAGGAATTAATACGTAAAATTTTCTGCATGCGGGCATAAGCATCCGCATACACTACGCTTCGCACTACGCGCAATTGTGTAATTTAATGCGTAGTCTACGAAATGCATACGAAACGAATATTTGATTTCAAAGCCGTAGTTTGGCGAAGCGTAATTGTGTAAAACTACGCGTAGTTCCAGCGTAGCGAAGTTGGCTGACTACGACCATCCCTGAATAGTAACTACCGGAAGAGGAGTGGAATGAGAATGTGAAAAATGTGTTTTATACATGTTACGTTTGAGGAAGTGGGTGGACAGTCCCAGTGGAAGTCCCAGTCTGGGACATGAGTAGAGAGTTCAAGAGCAAAAAGGCATTGGAAATACCATTTGAGAGAGATAGAATGAAAAGAAAGCATAGGCTGGGAATAAAAGCTATGCTATGAGATGAGAAGAAATTAGCTTCTGAGAAAATGTTGTGATTCTGAAGTGGGATTTGGAAAAAAGTCGTTGTTTGTTCAGTGAGAGGAGGAGGAGCCAGACTAGGTATGCATGATCTACTGCATGGCTTTGTATTATCTTGACTTAGACTGCCATACGAAAATTAGGTCCCCCTATTATAACCGCAAATATTTCCATGATATAGCTGTAACAAAATTATGAGTGCCCTTTTCATTGCTTTATAGCCGCAAATTGCTGCCAATAACTTTGAACTCTATGGGGATGCCCTTTTTATACAGGTGGCTCTTGCACCCTTTTCAACTGAAACCCATACAGTTGATACGTAGTTGATGACCATGACCAATACTGGTAGTTGTTCTTTTGATAACATGTACAGAAACAGGAAACACAATGGTGAGAACTGCTAATGTCTGTGTAGGTGGCAGAGGTTTAAAGGTTGGCCTGATATCAGGACCCACATCAAAAGTGCCTAGTACCCGGCACTGGTGGGCAGGGCCAGGCCGAGGCAGAGGTGAGAGAGGCTCCAGCCTCAGGGTGCAGTGTAGTAGGGACACACAACCTATTTAGCTATCATTCCCCTATTGTGTTTGAAGCAAAGAGAAATAAGAAAAGGGGATACATATTAGTGACTGCAATCCAGATAACGGGACATTAAGTTGTTGGTGGGGTTGGGGGCCCTGGGGCACCTCTTACTCTAATAGCAATCAGTGTGTGACTGGATTGGGGTGGGAGGGATGGGGGGGGGGGCGCACTTTGGTCTCTCAACCTTGGGTGCTGGAGGACCTTATCCTGGCTCTGCCGGTGAGGATTGCCTGATGCCAGATACATGTGCTTGCCGGTTGCTTGGGCAACCGGCTAAAAAAGCACAAGCCTCCCTTTCCCCCCTGTGCAAAATAAAATACTTACTTAGCCTCCATCAACATCTTCTAGCCTTCCTGTAGTTCCTAGCGGGCTCCCAGTGGCTTTCTGTCGTCCTTTGTGTATGGCTCCCAGGATGTCACCTGACCCGCAGGGATGCTGGGAGTCGTGTTATGCTGGGGATACACGGTACTTTTCTGTACCATGTATCGACCAGCTGATCCGGCCAGCTGATAATATTCAGCTGGCCCGATGAAGCCGCTCGACTCCCGCCCGCTCGAACCCCGGAGGTCTGCGCGCACGCGCGGACCAGCGGGGACGCGGCTGGGGTCGATTCAGCGGCTAACCGGCTGCCGGATCGACCCGTGTATTCCCAGCGTTAGGATGCTGGAAAACTGCTAGGAGCCCCCTAATAGCTACATAAAGGCTATAAGATGGTGCTGGAGGCTTGGTGAGTATTTTATGGCCTGCAACCTCCCCCCCCCCCCAAAAAAAAAAAAAAAAAAGCACAGTCCCCGTTATCCCCTCAGGCATGCTGGGGTCATTAGACAATTGGAAAAATTGCCTATGTCCATTTGACCACCATAAAAGGGCACTATTGGCCAGAGCAAGAAGATTATAGGTGCAAGACGTAGGCAGGCTGTACCTATTCCTATTCCTGAAAAAAAAAATATTGTAATAATTTCCTCCTGGAGAAATCTTTGCATAATTACGCATAACAAACACATTTAAACAGCTCCTTCTTCTATTTGCATATTTTGAGCTTTTGCCGACGCTGTCATCAGTCTGCTGCGCATTTGCTTTGTGCATCCCATTAGTCTGTGTGAACTATCCTGTTAGTGCAGCTAGAAAAATAACATCAGTGTTTACCTGTAAACAGATGCAGAAGTCGCTGCCGAATTTATTCCGCTTTGTATACAATCATTTGTATAAAGAGTGCAAGCAGCATGCACGTCTGCCGAGAAGTGTGCGCTCTCCAGCTCCAGCTGCCAACAGCCTAAATTATTCAGCACACCTCCATCATGCCAAGTTTTTTTTTTTCTTTTTTTTTTTTCTTTTTTTAGTCAACAATAGAGATTGTGCCAACGAGCTAATAACATTAAAAAAGCAATGTTTGCCACAATTAACAGAGCCTGCAGTCTGTAACGAGAGTTGGACTCATTTGTAAAGGAAAATTTCAATGATATGCTTCATTATAAATAGTCAAATTAAACACACTGCTAATCAAACAGAGTGGCTTCCTTCCATGTAACGTCTTTGAATCCGATAAAACCAAACAGCGCCTTCCGCTATGGTGCTCGTTGGAGGGAAGGGAACTCAGAGAATCCAATCCATTAGACGTTTACAGGATTCAAACCATCCGCCTGGTTCAAAGTGTAATTATTCACAGCGAATTGGGGATTATTCCACTGTGGCCGTTTATAGGATTAAAATATTTTTTTTCCTTCCCAGACAATATTGTCTGGCCAAAAGGACTGTTAAAGTAGAGCTCCGACACCGTAAAGTAAGCCCGGCTGTCACAAACTTGTCTGATTCAGCACTTTATTCTTATTATGGGATTTTAAAGGGTACCTGAAATGACATGTGATACATAATAAAGTTCTTCCATATGTTTAGTCCTGACTCCTAACAAGCCTTCAACATAAACCCTTCCTGACATTTAACCCTAAGGGCCCATTTACCCTGCACGCGTTTCCAGCCGCGTTTTGGAAACACGTGCAGGAGGCCGACACGCACGACATCAGACAGTGCATAGAGTGCACTGTTTGATGTTCACACTGCATGCGTTCCGGACCTGTGTGGTCCGGGAACGCATGCTGCACGCATTTTTTGTAAAAACGCGCGGCTGTCCCATTCACTTTTCAGTGATGGGATCAGCCATGCAACGCATACAAACACGGATGGTGTGCGTTCGCATGCGTTGCGTTCCACATGCGTGGTCGTCCGCGTTTGTAATGTGAACAGCCCCTACGTCCCAGCTTTTTGTGAGCATGCGTTTTGAGCACAGAGGATTCATGATTGTTTGCATTCAAACTGACCACATCCCTCAGATCCTACTCTTCCTTTATTTAACTTCCCTGGCGTTCAGTTTCTGGATCTCTGTGCAAAAAGCAGTTTGATTAATGTTCATAAAAGTTTTGCCTGTAAGTTACCAAAATGTGTGAAGCAAGGGTCTAGTATACATTTTGAGTATAATAAAAGTCTCAAACACAAAATCATGGAAAAAAAATTGAATTTCATTTCCCTTTCTGCTTTTTGCCATGCATTTTTTTTTGCATTAACATTTGCGTTCATGTGTGAATTTTCACACCCAGGTTTCCAGAGCATGCAGAAATTTGCATAGAAATGCAAATTTTAATGTGAAATATGCATGTCAAAAAATGGAACCCTGCCCTAGAACTCCTGGGTGAGCCTGACTAGTCCTACTGCTAGAGAGGATAAGGTAAATCGGACACCGACTATGTCAGGCATTCTAATATACCACATACAGCACTGAAATGGAGAGTTGGGTAACCAATTTGCTAGCCATTTGGCTAGTAGTTTGGCTAAGTGCAGATCAATTAACAGCTCGGCTAGCGTTTTCAGGTTATACCAGCTCATCAGCTATCCTCAGCCCATCATCTAGCAGATATCTAAACAGTAGCTAATCATCACCACACTCAGCTATAAGCTGCCGTAATGCTACTATACTGTAGTAGGTGGTTTTGGTGGACGAGATTGGGCATAGTATTAGGCATTAGGGGCCATATCCTATTCAAGGTGATAAGTAGCTTGCAGATACGAGCTACTTATCACTTTGCCATCGCACGAGGATTACCGGCAAATCCTATTGCCCATATCCTTTGTGCGATGGCCGATCATGAGGGAGCATTACTCAGGCGAAAACGCCTTAGCGATGCTCCCTATTACCGGGCGATGGGGAGTGAGGTTTACGCTGTGGTGCTGTCCTTCAGCACCATGGCCTCACTCCCCACACATGCGCACTCACCCGCCGAACATCGCTGCCATCTTCCGCCACAGCATCTGGGGGTCTCCTTTAATAAGGAGACCCCCAGAGCTCCCGGTCGGGTTGCCGCACACTTTAGAAGCCCCCCACGTAGCTGCACTGGGCACCCCTGTCATTATACATACTGCCGCCTATCACCCGACGCCTCTCGCTGCAAAATCCGTTGCGTAATTACAGTGTATCTAACACTGTAATTACTGTCCGCATAGGAGCCCGGGCAAAGCATCTCTGAATCTGCAGCCGGGGCTCCCCATTGGTCTGCTATCTGAGCCATTTTATTGGTTCAGACAGCGGACCAATGGGAGCCCCGGCTGCAGATTCAAAGATGCTTTGGCCGGGCTCCTATGCGGACAGTGATTACAGTGTTAGATACACTGTAATTACGCAACGGATTTTGCAGCGAGAGGCGTCGGGTGATCGGCGGCGGTATGTATAATGATGGGGGTGCCTGACAGAGCTATGTGGGGGGCTTCTAAAGTGTGCGGCGACCTGACGGGGAGCTCTGAGTCTCCTTATTAAAGGAGACCCCCAGATGCTGTGGCGACGATGTGCATTAGCTGGTTTAGACCTGCTTTTTGCAGGTCTAAGCCAACACTCATGTCTGCCGGGAAGCATTGCTTCCTGGAGGCATGCAATAGGTAACTGGATACTGTGTTAAGAACTCGCTGGGCGATTATATCACCCAAGTGAGTTCTTTTCCGCCTGGGGGGTCTAAAGTTTACTAAGATTAGGCGATGCCCCCATCGCCTGAGTTAAGAACAGTTCAGCAATAGAATATGGCCCTAGGAGAGGATTAGTGTTAGTCATTAGGAGGATAGGCATCAGAAGGGGGGGGGGTGGTATTGTTAGAATTAGGTACCAGGTATGACAATAGTAAGATATCAGCAATATCATATTACCGATATTTTAACTATCGGCATGAACTTCCATCCCAGTCAACAGCTGTGTCGCAACACTATGCTATTTAAGTCCCAGCAGGATGAGCATGGCTACCCATGTTTGTGTAAATGATGAAGTAGCTATTGTATTCTGGCTGTAGCTTTCTTGCCTCTATACCAGCACAGCCCATTTATTTATTTGTAAGTCCCTGGAGAAAAAAAAAGATTTATGTGCATGCATGTGTTCCTTTATAAAGGTTAAGAACCAGAATTACCTCAGCTTTAAACTCAGGTTCTAGAGCATGAAGTTTGCTTGCGTGCTGACTGGCATAGGTAGAGAAGGGACCATTTCTAAGGAGTGAACCACAAAGAGATGAACTAGCCGAGTACAGAAGATCAGGGCCGGGCCGAGGCATAGGCTGGAGAGGCTCCAGCGTCAGGGCGCAGTGTAGGAGGGGGCGCACAATTCATTCAGCTGTCATTCCTAATTGTGTTTGAAGCAGAAAGAAATAAGAAAAGGGGATACATAGCAGTGACTGCAAGCCAGATAACTAGATATTAAGGTGTTGGGGAGGTTGTGGGCCCTATGGCCCTCTTAGTCTAATAGCAATCAGTGTGTGACAGCTGGGGTGGGAGGGATGAAGGGACGCACTTTGGTGTCTCAGCCTTGGGTGCTGGAGGACCTTGTCCCAGCTCTGAAGATACTGCAGTATTTTCTGGAAACCAAGCTCCGCTGCTTGACCATCCAGTTGTTTGTATTGTTGTCAGTGTTCTAGCTTGTTGTGAGAAAGTATTTTGAATGCAGAGGGTTAATGATTGCGTTCAAAATGACCACATCTATCAAGGCCTGTGCAACATTAAAATGGAAGAATAGGCTACTCCTGAGCGGAGAGGTTTGTTTGAAGGTCCCACTTCCGAATAGGAGAGGTTTGTGCTTCCTTCTAATCACGAGGTCATTTGCAGTCCTGTGGATCTAAATAGTATTTGCTACATATAAGAAGACAAAAGTATTCATACAATTAGGTTTGATCTGATACATTAAAATATAAAACTTTGCATTTTTATTGCAACTTTTCAAACAGATCATTACGGTAAATATTTTGGAACTAATTCAATTAACATTAAACTAATGAATTCACACCTTGTGACCTCAGATGCCAAAAAATATTTATAAAAGACCCACAGCATGACAAGACAAGACACATTTATAACAGCAGGCAGAATGTTTATACAGATATGGCAAGCTCCGCCCACAATCATCGTGTATACTCTTTAACTATTCCTTTACAATTCCACAAAAACGCTCTTCCCTGTAACATGCCCCACAGTTTTCTACACAGAGTGCTTACATTAATTGGGTATCAGTTTGCTATGAATAGAAATTAGCTATTTTTTAAAAAATTAAACTTTACTTTATATTCAAACTGAATTCTTTATTTGGCTCATCCTCTTTTTTTGGTGATAAACTTATATTTCAGCAACATGTTGTTTTTATTGCTGCTATAAATTCTGCTGGATTTTATGTTGAAAGCTGGCAAAATTAAATGTACTTTACAATATTGATGGTGCCTGGAGCTCGGTAATTGGCTGTTCATCATGAAATAATTTGACAATCTTACTTTAATTATTTTCCTTTCAGGTTTGGTGTTGCTAAAAGGCAACACTAAAATTTGCTTTAATTTAAAAAGACAAAAGAAGGGAAAACTTGAGCAGTGGGAGAGTGCAGTGAGTCACCTGCCGTGTAGGTGAATTCGTATACAGTAGCCAAGTCTGAGTTGTACTTTGCAATCTGTATGTTCCCACTTTTGCACTGATGAACGAAGTAACAACTGAAAAATCCTAAAATGGAGATGCCTTTGGATTAGTTGATGCTCCACATTATTTAAGCCTGAGGAAGTGGGTGTGCCCTCAAAACGCATCACAAGTGGAGCTACTGTTGTTGCTGTTTTCTTTTACCGATAAACAACTGATTTTGAAAATTGACAACCTGTGTTCGACTGCCTGAGGGTAGGTCCACCACTACCTTTTTTTAACATTTTAAAGTGTTTTATTCTATGTAGTGCCTTTGTACCATCGACCTCAATAATCATAGTTGTCCACCCTTGGTGGAGGGGTGCATCCCCACCTTTCCTCTTACTACAGAGAGTGACAATTTTACCTGAGTGAGGGCGGGCTTGTCATCCTCACCTGCTTTTACAGTGGTTGCCTTGGAGATGACCCAGGCTTGTGAGTATAATTACATATTATCTTATATTGTTCCATCCTCATCATTACATACTACACCATTGGGGCTCTCAGTTCCTCCTATTTGACCCTTCAATATCAATGTACTTTTCCAGCAGTTGCCTTCTTTGTTTGTCTTCACCCTTCGATGGTTGGATGTACCAGTCTGTTCTATGCAGTCTTGAGTACAGGGACACCATTTCCTATGTTCTTAAACCAACCATCGACTTTTCTTGCGCTTCTTTTATGTATCCTCAAATATAATTATAACTTCTGTGGCCTCTGAGATGGAAACACAAAGCAGACAACCAAGAACTCGCTAAGAATAGTATTTAAACCACATTCAATCAAGTGTTCTAATACAGTGTATTGGGCGACGGGGAACAAGGTTTTGTGTCGTGGAGCTGTCCTTCAGCACCACAGTACTGTTGACTTGGTCGTCTGGGAGATGTGTGCACACCCGTCGCTGTCACCCATTATCTGCCACTAATCCACCACTAATGCCAGAAAGCTGCCACCATTTACCCAACATCCACCCCTACATGCAAGGCTCTCCTGGCACCATCGCTCCCCATAGCTTCCCATCACTCTGCATGAACTGCCAGATCAGCTGGGACCGCAGTTGATCACACGCTCTCTGTCACCTGGTGACAGAGAGCGTGTGATCAACTGCGGTCCTACGCTCTCTGTCACCTGGTGACACAGGAGGTGACTAAACTCAGGTTACTGAGGAGCTTATAATAGGGTGTATTTGTACTTGATTAGTCCAGGGCTAAATTTAGACATTTGGAATTCTATAATGTTTTTACATTTTAAAACATAAGACACCTGGGTTGAGGATGTGACAAGTTTACCAGAAAACAGTGGAAACAATGGACTGTTGCCATTGCAGAGTATTTATAATAATTTGATGTATCTAGAAAATCATTGATAACTGTGGAGAGAAACTGACAGAGAAAATATTTAATGAACTTTAATTCCAAAATGACTCCAAAATGGCCACAATTCTGGTAGGCTTAGTATTGTTTTTACCACAGACACAGTATTTTACGGCATGCGGTTAAAGCAGGTTGCTATTCTGGTAGATTTTAGTCATAATTTACTGTATGCAGTAAATTAGGTCATAAATTGTGCAGTGTTTTGCTATATTTTACAGAAAATTAGAATTCCCATGAAAAATAGGGGGCATGTTAGCACATCATTTACTGATCAATTTAAGGCCTGCCTGTACCTGGCGATAAAGTGAATTTGTGTGCATTTTGCAGTTTTTAGTGGATTTCCTATTCAGGTTGTGTAATAGAAAAGAAAAGTAGAATCTTATAAATATAATTTCCATAGGTTGCTACATAATCGAATACACCCCCCCCCCCCCCCCAAAAAAAAGAACACCTTCCAAAGACTATCCTAACTTATGGAAAACAATTAAAGATTATTATTATTACCACTGAAATGCCACACTTTTTTTCTGCACTTCCCACATTTTCTGCACATTTTACAGTATTTTCAGAAATGTGGAAAAATCTTTCAAAATTGCTTAAAAAATCCCTGAAATTACCAATTGTGGTATTTTACTGACTAAAAATATTAACCGCACATAGCTACCAGAATTGAGGCCAATGCTGTATCTCATGACATTTTCTTTTTTCAGAAAATGGAATTATACTTAAAGCGGACCCAAACCAAACATTTTTTTAATTCAAAATATTTAGTTGCACCACTCCGACACATACAAAGATAAATAAACACTCCTTCAAGCCTATGAGCATTTCAGTGCATGCTTTTTCACCCTCCTCTTTGCATAACTGGGGTTATACAGGTGGCAGCCATTAGCACTTCCTCCTTTGCTGGACACCATCTACTCCACCAGTTTGCCGGATTATTTCCCGGCAATAAAAAAGGGAGGGAGGGCTTTCTCCAATAAATGTAAAATATTTTATATTTGTCATCATGCAGCTGAAAAAGGCTGCTATTTATTATTATAATTTAGAAAATAGATTTTATTTCTGAAATCTTTTATTTTTAATTTGGGTCCACTTTAAAATAAGTTAATTGGCTTCTCTCTAAAATTGGCCCTAGACTATGATGGACATGTGACTATAGTAGGGATTAGATTATGAGCCCCTCTGAGGGACAGCTAGTGGCAAGACCATATACTCTGTACTGCACTGCTGAAGATGTTGGCACTATATAAATACTAAATTTGAATCATGATAATAATAAATATAAAGGGTATTTTTTTCTGGATACATTTTATTTTTGATCATTTACTCATGCTGTAATGATTTTAGCTATTCAGTAAAAAAACAAAACAAAAAAAAACCCCTGTGCTTAAAAAAAGTTATTTTCTTTCTCTGAGCTTTTTCACGGCTACCCGCCACGCACGAGGTAACTCATGTGATCCGAACTTAAATTATGAGACTTGCCACAACGCCATTACAAGTGTCAGCATTCTGTTACAATCTGATGTATTAAGTACTTATAATTAGATATAATTAGCCAATTCAAAGGCAACTGAATTCCTGGAACAATGGAAATGTATTTGGAAAAATAATCATCAGACCTATGTTCTGCACAATCACATTTGCATACATAAAAGGTTTCTTTTTTCTCCCCAATATTGTTGTGCTTGTCTGTATTATTGTAATTCACATATTGCCCTGAATGCCATTAGCACTTAAGAGCATACGAGTTGCAGGGTCAGGCTGATGTGTCCATCAGTTACAGCATTTGATCTCCAGCAGAGGTAATCAGCTGAGAGCCTGGGGTGGCTGTGCTTTGCATATGATGAACGTTAGTAACAGTGATATGATCCAGCTTAGAATAACATTTGGATTTATGTCATTCAAGACAAATGGAAAAAAAAATCAACTTTCTGGAAGTAGGTGCAGACGCCAGCTAGTTGGTGTTGCGAGAATAATTTAAAAATGACCCTATTAGTCTGTGTAACTGGTATTGAATTTTTGGGGGATGTGCCATAAGCATATTAAAACAAATCCTGATTTTTTTCAAAAGAATGTATTAAAGCCGAATGAAACCCAGCATTTCTTCTTTGCTCTAAAAGATTATTTTACAGCATATTATATACAACCAGCATTTGTTTTTACTAGAACAGCATTCAACTAGTTAAACACAGGACTTACAAGCTCCCTGTAGAGAAAGCTGGACGCATCCGAACTGGAGATAACATTATCTTGTGTTTACTTAATTGTATCAAGTGAAGAATGTAAACAATTCTCTGACTGAGCAGACTCTCCTGAACACAGACAGGCAATCAAAAAGCATTTCTGTCTACATTACAAGATGAATAAACCAGTTATGAATAAAATGCAAGGGCAGCTCTCAGAGCAAAAAAAATGTACTTTGGGAACTTGTAATTTTTAAATGAATAATAATACTTATGCACAAAAGCAAATATGATAACCGTATGGCATATAAAAAGTAGGAAAACATGTTTTTATTGAATATTATGTCAGAGTTTTATACCGCTTTAATGTTCAGTGTTTGTGTTAGTATAATTATTTAATACTATGGACTTGCCAAAACATTTTTTTGAGACAGTGGTTGGCTTACCTCTCATGTAGACAACGTAGCCAGTTCAGCTCAAAAATAACTTCATACCTTATTGCACAATAAATATGGCTAGACAAATGCGTTTCAACGTGTTTCAGGGGTGTTGCCTGCCTTGTTGTTGAACAACAACAAATTAGTCCTTGTTTTTTGTCTAGGCCTTAACTGGTGTCAGTTAAGCAGATGGAATTAAAAGTTTTGACAGGGGCCCACATTCTATTTACTGAATTGTATAATACAAATTTATAGAAGACACATTGGAAAGGACACATTTACAGCCAGGAAGCACATCCAAAAGCCAAAAAAGACAGCTGACTAACTGCTTTTTTTTGGAAGGGTTTTGTAGAATAAATATTGGTATAGCCTTAGGTGTACAGCTAAGGGTCCACATCATCCAGTAAATATAGGGGATGAACTTCTTTTTACAATGTTTTAAAAACTAGTAACATTCACTTGCTGCAAGTGGGACAAGAAATAAACCATCAACCCACTTTAAACTAAAGTTGGGACTTGGCTGGGGCTGTGAGATAACAAATGCACAAACACTAAAGTGCTTTAAAGTGCTTTTTTTAGAATGGTGAAACTAACATTTTGTGTAAAGCAAAACTATCTTGGCAAGGGAGTTAGCAGTGTCTGCAGTAGAGAGAGCTAACTCAACTACGTCGCCAACTCTCGCTAAGGCATTAATATAAACAATGACCCCCTGACCCAAACTCTTACTGCTAATCTTTTACTACTCTTATGTCTAACTCTGACTCTTGTTACTAATGCTTAACCATAACCCATAAATGCATGAAATTTGTCTTATATGGTTTTGGGTCGGCAACTAATCCATGGCCACTCCTGATTTTGAGGTTGGCACTGAGTCCAATCCACAATTACTCTACCCAGAATCTAGCTTGATGAATTCAATTTCTTCACAAGTGGATGCTGATCCTAAATCAAGTCTTTTATCTACAATCCTTAACCTCTCTGGCGTTCTAAATCCCCACGGCCGCATGGCCGCGGGTGGTTTTTTTCACCTAATTTTTTTTTTATCATGTAGCTAGCCTAGCGCTAGCTACATGATTCCCCCCTCCCTGCTCCCTCCCTCCCACCCTTCCGTTCTGAACGGGATTTCCTATAGGGCTTCCCTGTTGCCATGGCGACGAACGCTTTGCTTTGTTTATCCCCCACAGACAGGTCTCTGCTCTCAATTTCAGCTTGTCTGAGGGGGGAGGGAGCTGCCCATGCTGAGAATCCCTGACTGGAGTGCAGATAATTCACTATGTAATAAAAACTTGTAGTATACTGTAACATTATATATATATATATACACACACAAACATCACTTCCTGGTTAGCGGCCATGTTTTTTGTTTGTAAACAGTGCCTAAAACTGGCGATTAAAAGCCAGGATCGTGGCGGGGAGTGGCGGAAATGGCAAAGAGGGATCCGGGAGATCACAGTGACTCGATTGGTATGTTTTTTATTGTACAAGTCGGACAGTACAGATTCTCTTTAATGGAGATGTGGCAATGAAACCAATGTGAACCTTTAAAATCTATCTTTATTCACATCAAATATTGATAAAGATAATACAATTCCTGTAGAATCGTTACAATATGGAATATATTCTTTATTCCACTCAAACTGAATACAAAGCCATATTAAAATCCAATAGGGAGCATGCTCTAGCAGAAAACAATGCTTAAAGCAAATTTCTGTATTCAATTCTCATGCATTTTTAATGACAGGTAGACAAATGTGTTGAGAAATCCATATTTGGTGCACACGACTAGGAAAATAACAATATTTGCTTAATCCGGTGGGAAAGGTGACTAAACAAATTAGGTTTCTAATGAACAGGAGGAAACATGTCCTCTTTCTGAACATACTGGATTGTTTGTTTTAAAAAAAGGCTCAATGTGATTACGCCCTTTCCTTGGGTGTATTTAAATAGCTAACTTTGTTACAGGAAACACAATAATGCAAATGTGAGAAATAAATAAAAGGCCAAAGCTGAACAGTTACAGTAAAATAAGAATAAAAGAATATCTGCCACTGTGCATTTAGCAAAGTTTGATATCTTAATAAAGTTTAGTCCCTGCATTTTTTATGATCTGGTTTGTAGTTTAATTTCACAAGATTTATTAAAAAAAAAAAGTCTTTAGCGTACATGTAAAAATGGCACCCGGTAAAAAAGGGCGCTGGAGATAGCTGCTTGTAGAATATTGGTAAAGCTACCGATATTCTTCTACTTACTTACGATAGTAAAATATATTGGTATCTTTACTGATATTTTGCTATGACCCAACATAATCCTACTCTCACACAGACACACATAACCCTCCATCTGCCAAAGCCTAACCCTAAGACCCCCTTAGTGGCGCCTAGCCCTAACCCTCTCCTGATGGTGCCTAACCTTAATCCCTCCCTCCTGTGCCTAACCTTAACCCCTAAAGACCCCCTCATACACTCCTAGCACTAAAGATCTCCATTTCCTAACCTCTAATATTTTTGCTGTCATAGGCAACAATCCTGTGGTCGAAATAAGAAATGTGCCCAAGTGTATTAACAAAACACGCTCCCGTGCACGAGCACCACAACGCAAAAAGAGTTTTAAAAAAACTGCGTCGAGTTACATGACTTCACCACATGTGATGTTTCTGCTCGTGTTGCCTGACAACACACGGATGCTCTGGCGTTAGATGCGCCACTTACGGCGCATTGCAGGACTTTCAGTGTGAAAGGCTCCATAGACTTCCATTGCCCTAATGTCACCCTGTGGTTAAAAAAAATGCACTGCAATGAAAACGTCCCAGTGTGAAAGGGGCCTAAAGGGTTCCATTAAGTCATATTTTGGATTTGGACTATAGATACCATCACTTATCTCATAAGTTTATTTGAAACATTTGTCTAGAATCTAGCAAACGAGCCACAAAAACTGACATTAGAATTGACTGATTACCAGTGTTGTTTTCCTTTAAATGAGTTAGTCCACAACAACAGTTCTACAATCATAACACTTCCATGGACCAATTTCCTTGACATGATCGCGTTGTGATGATGTTTGTTGGTTTTAGCTGTCCGCAGCTATCACCATAACACTCCTCGGTCCCTGATGGTATCCTATGGTTTACTCAGCACTGTAGAGGTTTTCTCTCTGCATATTACTCCTTTGTTTGTTTATATATACATTTGTATGTAATAGATGAGAGGCCTCTGGTGTAAATTGCCAGATGAGGGATGTGAAAAGCTTTCAAAACCCAACAGACCATTTTCATTTCATCAACTTATCTCAATAATGGAAAAGCCATAGAGAATGCAACCAATAAATACATATGGACAACAGTAACAGAATAAATTAAGCACAATAACAAGCATTAAAAATGTATTAGGCGGTGGTTGGAACTTAACTCTAATGATCCATACATTTAAACCGTACATTAGCAGTTGCACATTATAAATGTGCTTTCCTGATGGTCCTTGACTTCTTTCATTGCACACATATAATTATATACTTACTGTATATCATAGTACTCACTGCATATGAGTCACTTTCCATAACTCCTCTGGTGGTAGCTAGTGTTGGGCGAACAGTGTTCGCCACTGTTCGGGTTTGCCCGGATTTTGGCCTGTTCGGGTTCGGTTCGGCACTTGGCCACGCTGGCACTTGGCCACGCTGCCCGAACCCGAACAGGCCCTCTGTGTTCGGCCGAACACAGCCGTGTCCGGCCGAACAAAGCCCCCTATAGGGTCCCAGCATAAAGGGAGAGCATGCCCCAAGCGCGGGGGGGGGGGGGGGGGTCGGCAATGCCCCCCACCCCTCCCCGCTAAGCTCTCCCTTCTACTGGACCTCATAAAATTAAATAGAAGTCCCCCGAAAGTACCTTGCAGGCTGGCCGGAGGAGGGCAGGAAGAGGGCAGCCGGAGATCCTAGGCGCTAGTACCATCTGGTACTTCCGCCCTCTGTCTGACGCACTTCCTGTTTACATTTGAAGTCGCGTCAAGAGAGAGCAGAAGAACCGCGATGACGCGTACGAGGGTACGTGTCATCATGTAGATGACGCGTACCCTCGTACGCGTCATCGCGGTACTTCTGCTCTCTCTTGACGCGACTTCAAATGTAAACAGGAAGTGCGTCAGAGAGAGGGCAGAAGTACCAGATGGTACTAGCACCTAGGATCTCCAGCTGCCCTCTTCCTGCCCTCCTCCTGCCAGCCTGCAAGGTACTTTCGGGGGACTTCTATTTAATTTTATAGGGTCCAGCAGAAGGGAGAGCTTAGCGGGGAGGGGTGGGGGTATTTCCGACCCCCCCCGTGCTCGGGGCATGCTCTCCCTTTATGCTGGGACCCTATAGGGGGCCCCAAAGGGACATATTCGGGGTCCCCATAGACTAGCATTGGGTTCGGGGTTCGCCCGAACATGCCGAATATCGGGGGCATGTTCGGCCGAACGACCCCGAACCCGAACTTCTGGATGTTCGCCCAACACTAGTGGTAGCAAGGCAAGTGCCACCAAGGTCAGACTTTAACAAAATGTCTTCATTGGCCCTTAATTCACTAAGATCATACTGGAGATAATAAGGCAAGAGAAAACTTACCACCACTCATCGATCTTGCCTTATTAAGGTGTAGAGATAAGTTTCACAGTGAGGCCTTGTTCACATTGTGTTCCGCTCGCATGTCCATCCGTGGTGGGCTTTTTTGAGGCTTTTTTTTCCAATTCCCGGCGCTTGGGTGGGCGATTCGTTTCTGTGGTTAGTGGTTTCCGGCGCGTTTTTTCCCGGGTGTTTTGGTAATTCACTCCCTGACACAAGTCAGGAAGTCACATCTTTGGTCTGGCTAGAATACTCACCTGATGGTGGCTCTTCCAGGTAAGGTTAATTTTCAAGGTAATCACAAAATAAGAGGTTCAAAAGATCTATGCAATGACTGCTTGGTTTAAAACGACTTTGTATCCAGAGTAGACCTTGTTTCCCCCCAATGGACCAGAACAGTTTTGACAGTTTAGCTATGTCCCTATTTAATGACCAATAACTTAATCCCTACATATGATACCTAAAATAAAATATATATTGTTTTTTTTCAAGACAAACCAGGGTTTAATTGTATGGCATTTTTCCTTGTAACAATTTTGTTTTCTATGCATTTAATGCCAAAAAGAGGAAAAAAATTGAAAAAACACATTATTTCTCCAATTCCAGCTTAAAAATAAAAAGCACTACTGTAGATAAAAAACACAAATTTTGTTTGGCTATTTCTACCATTTATCACAAAACGTAGATTATGTTCCATTCACAATTTTTGGTCAGGATATTTGATTCTGAAATAATGCTACAGTGTGTATTTTTCACTATGAACTGCAAAAATAAAAGTATTTTTAATGGTAAAAATCAATCTCATTGGCTTGGGGAACATATATTCCCTTTCACTAATTAGTGATGCAGCAGATATTGCCAGAGGTTTGCACAGAGCAAGCCCAATTGTGCAGAGCTGTGCTTCAGCTACACGACATATATTTACATCCTTGTGGCTTAGATGAAGTCAACAAGGACGTAGATATACTGTAGTGGTGGATAACGTAATTAAGGCACTTGCAAACTTGTGTCAAACTAAACACAGTGCCTGACAAGGAAAAAAGACTGTATTGTGATTTGTGAACAGCCTTACCTTTCTGCAGTGTCAATTTGGTAAAATAGGTTGCAGAAACCATGACACTTAAAGAGAAACCGGGACCAAGGATTGAACTTCATCCCAATCAGTAGCTGATACTCCCTTTTACATGACAAATCTATTCATTTTCACAAACAGATCATCAGGGGGCTCTGTATGGCTGATATTGTGGTGAAACCCCTCCCACATGAAACTCTGAGGACCATGGTCCTGGCAGTTTCCTGTCTGTGAATCTCGTTGCATTGTGGAAAATTGCTGTTTACAACTGTTTCCAACTGCCAAAAAAGCATGCAGCAGCTACTTCCAGTGACATCATCTGCCAGCAGTAAAAATGTCACCATGTGATAAATGTCAGAATGTAAATCGGGGAATGGAAAGCTTTTACAATGGGCAAACACTGACTAAATCATTTATACATAATTATTGTAAGTGAAGCACTTTTTTTATTACATTATTTTCACTGGAGTTCCTCTTTAAGTATCTTGTGTATCTTGGTACTGTGTGCAGCACTACAGAAGATGCTAGCACTAAATAAAGAAAAAGTAATAATGATAATAGTAATAGAGGAATACTTTAGCCACAGACCTGGCAGCTAGCCATTTGACCAAATACCAGCTCAGCACTAGAGCAGAGGCTGGCTTACAGTCAGACAAGTAACAAGGAACAGGACCATGCCCAATAAAGCCTCATCCCTCCCACCCACCTGTTTAGAAACTAGCTGCTACAGTGACATGGGAATTACTTTATAGGGTACAGCAACATCCTCTTTCCCCTCACATGACTGTAAGCCAACCTCTGCTGCTATGCAGAGTTTTTGTATGGTCTTGGGGGTAGTTAAGGGGCAGAGCCGGGTCGAGGCAGAGGCGAGAGAGGCTCTAGCCTCAGGGCACAGTGTAGGAGGGGGCGCACTACTCACTGGGGTGCCTCTTAGTCTAATAGCAATCAGTGTGTGACGGCTGGGGTGGGAGGGATGGAGAGGCGCAGCAATCAGTGTGTGACAACTGGGGTGGGAGGGATGGAGGGGCGGTGCAATCAGTGTGTGATGGCTGGGGTGGGAGGGATGGAGGGGCGCAGCAATCAGTCTGTGACGGCTGGGGTGGGAGGGATAGAGGGGCGCAGCAATCAGTGTGTGACGGCTGGGGTGGGAGGGATGGAGGGGCGCAGCAATCAGTGTGTGACGACTGGGGTGGGAGGGATGGAGAGGCGCAGCAATCAGTGTGTGACGGCTGGGGTGGGAGGGATTGAGGGGCGCAGCAATCAGTGTGTGATGGCTGGGGTGGGAGGGATGGAGGGGCGCAGCAATCAGTGTGTGACGGCTGGGGTGGGAGGGATGGAGGGGTGCAGCAATCAGTGTGTGACGGCTGGGGTGGGAGGGATGGAGAGGCGCAGCAATCAGTGTGTGACAACTGGGGTGGGAGGGATGGAGGGGCGGTGCAATCAGTGTGTGACGGCTGGGGTGGGAGGGATGGAGGGGCGCAGCAATCAGTGTGTGACGACTGGGGTGGGAGGGATGGAGAGGCGCAGCAATCAGTGTGTGACGGCTGGGGTGGGAGGGATTGAGGGGCGCAGCAATCAGTGTGTGATGGCTGGGGTGGGAGGGATGGAGGGGCGCAGCAATCAGTGTGTGATGGCTGGGGTGGGAGGGATGGAGGGGCGCAGCAATCAGTGTGTGACGGCTGGGGTGGGAGGGATGGAGGGGAGCAGCAATCAGTGTGTGATGGCTGGGGTGGGAGGGATGGAGGGGCGCAGCAATCAGTGTGTGACGGCTGGGGTGGGAGGGATGGAGGGGCGCACTTTGGTGTCTCAGCCTTGGGTGCTGGAGGACCTTGTCCCAGCTCTGCTAAGGGGATTGGCAATGGTTGCTTCTGTTCTGTTGTTGGAATTGCTTCTAACTTTAGAGTAACATGAAACAAATCCCTATTTCCTATAGCCTTGATTTTGTAAGTATGCACAGTTAGTAGGATAGTAAAGATGTATTTTGAATAGTTTTACCTTAGGTGACACGTGACAATCTTTTTAGCTAGTGTTTGTGGTGTGCTGGATATGTCTGGTCTGGGCAGGGGCGTAACTACAAATCATGGGCCTCCGCAGCAATACTTTGATGGGATCCCTTAATGTTCATAACCATTCCGTTACCTCCCCACAGTGACCCTCACAGCCTGGGGGCCCATCATACAAGGGTCATAAAATACGTGTGGCCATCATCATCTTCACACCCATAACAAGTGTAGCCACAAAACACCTGATCTGAAATATTGGAGGGAGGGAAGGTTAGTATCTGGGGCTTCCCACACTTCTGGGTTGACCCTTCCGCCATGCCATCCTAGGATCCCTGCTTCAAACTTGGGCATGGATACTATCTGCCTGGAGTTTGTATGGTCTTCCCGTTGTTTGTGTGGGTTTCCTCTGAGTACTCCTGTTTCTTCCAAAACATACAGATAGGTGGACCCCCCCCCCTTCCTTAAAAAATTGTCCTTAGACAATATGAACATAAACATATGACTGATTGTCATAGGGATTAGAATGTGAGCTCCTCTGAGGGACAGTTACATACACACGTCAAACTTTTTCGACCAACTTGCCATCTGACATGTAAATTAGCATATTAGCCACTTTGTTGGTCAGTGTGTACATGACGTTTGAACCACTTGTTGTTTGCACTACAAGTCGTTCAAACGACCAGTTTAAATGACAATCAGGCGTAAAGTTGGACGTGTGTACGCACCTTTAGTGATGACTCTATACACTATGCTAAGTGTTGCGAAAGATGTCAGCACTATATATATATATATATATATATATATATATATATACAGTAATATTAATTAATAATGCAAATGTGGATAATCCCCCAGAATGCCCAATCTCTTTATTTTAAAGGACTACTATCGCGAAAAATGTAGACAGTTAAAGTCTGACCGAATTGACAGGTTTTGGACCAGCCCATCTCCTCATGGGAGGATTCTCAGGGTTAAATTTTGGCAGTTTAACTACCAAAATAGTAAGATACCAGCCAACCTCCCTACTCACTTGCACACTACTGTATTTTGTCAGTTAGACTTTGCAACTGCTGTTCAGGAAATGCTGTTGAAAACAAAGAAAAACCTGAGAACCCCCCCCCCCCTCCATGAGGAGATGGACTGGCCCAAAACCTGTTGGTTCTGTCAGATTTTAGCCGCCTACTTCTTTCGCAATAGTGGTCCTTAAAGTTTACTTTTAAATACTTAATGCAGTGCAATAATAAGAATACATAATGCTCAAAAGTGACACATTAGTGTTGAATTACAATAAAAGCAAAGGGAAAAAGGTATTGTGTTATATAATTGAACATTTAAGAGCTGGTTAAGTTCCCATGGCATGCTGCAATTCACCGAATGATTTTCCTAAAATTATTCCTAAAAAAAAATGAATTGTTATTGATTACGCTTTATAATTCATAGACTGCACAGAGAGGCACAATCACTGGCAAATAGGCAGCAATTACATTGTGGACAAGAACATGCTTCTTCAAATATATTCGGGGAACAACAAATGAGTTCCTGGGGCCCGAGCACTTATGTCGCTTGTTAAAAAATACATCTGCCAATCGTTTTAAATGCGCCATTCTCTGACTTGCTGAAATAATTTATTGTACAACTTTGCATTTCACGGCTGCAGAGCTGGAAATACAGTAAATTGTTTTGTGAATGACATGTGGTAAATTCTTGCAGAATACTGGGAATGTCATTAGAAACTTGCTGAATTAGTTTAATGTACACCATTGTAAGACAGAGAGAGAAAAGGACGGAGGTTAAATGGAAAGAGGATGATGGGAACATGGGATAAAAGAAGGAAGGTGGACAGATGAAGGAGGGGGTGCTGAGAAATGAATGGAAATAAGAAGAGAGAAGAGAGAAAACTGGGGGGAAAAAGAAAACTCATACTGCATAGTCAGGTCTATGGAAAACAGGCTGTTTTTAGGTATAGGCAATAAGTAATTTTCGCATTGAAAATGCTATTTTTGATGTTGAGAACATTTTCACAAAAACAGCTTGTATTTTTGCATTTTGTGTGAAAATGCAAAAAACTATATTTTAACCGTTAAAATTAGCGAGAAGTGCAAAAACATATTTTCACCACACAAATTTTTTACTGCAAAACTGACAAAAATCAATATTTTAGTGCAAAAATGTAAAAAAAAAATGCGAGAAAGAACAAAACTTATTTTTGATGACTTGTTTGCTCGAAAATCGAATTTAACATTATTTTTGAAAAAATGTATGTGAAAAGAATCACGTACTGACGTACTGGAAGGGATGCCAAAAAATAATTTTAAACACACTATTCTTTAAGGATTTAAATAAGCTACAGTGATATGATGGGGATTGAATGTTGGTGTACTGTAAATATGATGTTATAAGTTCACAAGATATCTTAAAATACCCAGTAATGTACTAGACCCTAAACTGGCAACCACAGTTAGCATAGCTTGGTATATTAAAACAATGGTGTGTCAGATGGACTAATTCAGAGGTGCTCACACTTTTTCGGCTTGTGAGCTACTTTTAAAAATTAGCAAGTCAAAGTGATCTACCTATGTACAATTTTAGGAGCACCCTTCCATGTACAGAATGGAAAATGTAGTGGGGTCGGGAATCGGGATCTACCATGAAGGCCTTCGCGATCTAACGGTAGATCGCAATCTACCTAATGGGCACCCCTGGACTAATTAAACTTGCCATTGTATTACATTTGTGTATTGTTTATTTAGTATCTCTAGATTGTATGAAGGACCACTATCTTGAAAATTTTTTAAATTTAAAATATATAGATAAAAGAAATACATTTCTTGTAGAGTAAAATTCACTATGAATTACTTTTCTGCTATGTTGCTGTTGCTTACCATAGACAGTAAAAATCTGACAGGTTTTGAACTAGTCCCTCTCCTCATGAGGGATCTCCTTTATTCATTACAAAAGCACTCCCTGAAATGGAGCCATACAAATACGTCGACCAGCCTGGCAGTGTTACTAAGCAACTGCAGTACAGTAAGTGCTTTTGAAACATAGAAAAAACCCTGAGAGTCTGCCATGAGGAGACGGGCTAGTCCAAAGCCTGTCTGATCTGTTAGATTTTCACAGCCTACTGTAAGCTACAAGAACATGGGAGAAAAGTAATTTATAGTGCATTTTAATGTCTTTTTTATAAGTCTGTGTACACATGTAATTTATATTTTACATTTTTGCACTGTAGTTATCCTTTAAGCCATCTTATGTCATGCCCTTTAGGCATGTATTATTCACATTCACTTTTTGACACATAATACAAATAACATGTTGAAGTGTTTGTTATAAAATATGATAATCTGAGTTTTTGTTTTCTGTGGAAACGTACATGTTACTGATGGTTAAATGAACTGTTTCTCCCCACAGCAATCCCAGTAAAGTTATATAATGGGGTTTTAGTATTTTGTAACTGTGAAATGCATCTGGCAAAGTGGTAATCCTTGTATCCTTTATATCATAATTTCTTTTGGCAATAATAGCATTTGCATTTCTGCATATAGCCTGGCAAATGTCTCTCTGTTTCTGCAAAACTAATCTGTGCAGATTATGAGCTCTGTGCTCATGTAATATTTTTGGAACCTGGATAGTTTTAGTATTTGCTTTTGTAACAATGTTGTTTTTTTATATTGTGTATTTCCTATAGTCAGTGGCATAGCTAAGCGGCTTTGGGCCCCAGTGCAATTTTGACATTGGGCTCCCCAAGCATTCTATACATGGAAATTCATATGGTGCCTCAGAGGTGCTCCGAGCTTTGAGGCTTTTTAAATTGCGGCGCTGCTATTGGTCTGATGAAGTGGGCGTGCACCCACAAAACACGTTGCCTTTGCAAATAAAATTTACTTTTTTTAATTGCTTATGTAGTCCTGGTAGGTAGGCTACCTCCATCTTTTTCGATTCTATCTGCTTTTAACTAAGTTTTATTCATCCCGGGTGCCTCTTAACCCCTGTTGTGCTATTTTCCCCTCCCTTTCTCCTAAGAAACGTGAGGAAGTCATAGTCTAGAGTGGCTTAGCCACTAGTAGTACTAGGTCTACTAGGCAGACAGGAAGCTGAACTGCTTGACAAGCGCATACTTTAGCCTCCCATCTGAAAGAGGTCTCACTTTTTTACTGAAATTTATCACAGGCAGCAACATCTTTAGTATGTGATCTGTTCATTTTCTGAGAGTTCTAAAGCCAGTAGAAATGTTCTCTGGTCTCCCAGGATGCTCCTGGTGGGAAGGGGGAGATTTCATATTATAAATAGCATAGGCTAAGCTTCAGTGGGAGAGCATACCATATGGTTGAAACCAAGATATTAACCTCTTGACGACCAGCTAACGCCGATTGGCGTAAACTGGTCGTCTGCGGGTTACCATGGAAACGGCCGCTCGATCGAGCGGTGTAAGGAAACGCGGAAATGCCGCCGTCTCTCAAGGTGAGGCGGCTGTTTCCGCGTCCAGCATGGCGTCACAACGCGGAAAAAACGCTGCATGCCGCATAGGCAGTGCGGCGGAATCCGCATTGGGAACGGCGGAATCCGCATCAGAGGCGGCCCCCGCACTAGATACATTGCATGACAGTACTGGTGTGGCTGGGACTGATAGTCCACCAAGATTCAGACTTACACGCGCGCGAGCAGAGAGGCAGAGTTTAAATAGCAGTTAGAAGGGTGTCGGCTGACCAGCTGGGTCAGCTGACAAATTCCACTGCTCTCATTGGACCAGCAATTAGGGAGGTCCTGGAAAGGTCCTAGAGTATATATACTGCTGGCTGTTCACTTGCTCTTTGTCTGGCGTGCGATCACATATGTGGGAGCACCCAGATCCGTAGTCAGATCCTTAAGTGTGCCGGGACCAGCTGGAGCTGTAATCCTACACTTAGCTAGATTATTGATAGCTAAAGTACTAGTTTGATTGTGATTATCTGTTATGACTTTTGCCTGCCTCGACTATCCTCCTGAACTCTGACCTTGTACCTCGATATTTCTGATACTCTGTTGCCGAACCTCGGCTCGTTCCTAGACTCTGTTTCTGCCTCCTGATTTTGTACCCCGATATATCTGATACCCCGTTGCCGAACCCTGCCTGTACTTTGACTCCGCCTTTGCCTACTGTATTTGTACTTTATCTGTCCGTGTGTGTACGACCTGGCTTGTCCGACCTCGAGAACCGACCTCACGATTGGAGGCGGTTCCCAGTCCTGTTAGTGACACTTCTTCCTGAGTGTCACTCTCGGACTTTCCTTCCTACTGTCAGTCTGACTCCTCCCGTCTTGGAGAGCTCAGGTCTGCGGAAGGAATCCGTGCAGTTCTCCTTGCTGCACTGAGGCCTAGGCCTCCTAGTGTTACTGTTACACCAAAACACTACACTCTACTCAGGCGAACAGAGGTTAGTTTGTATATCGGATTATCGGTGAGACTGCAGATCACTTATAATCTGGTATATATCTGTATTTCCGGTGATACTGCAGATCACCGGTAATCAGATACTCTCTGCGCCCACCGATCGTTACAGAACGCCAGACCCAAAAAATGCAAATGGACGCACATACTGACCGTCTGGGCGCACTTGCCACTTCGGTGGAAAACATCAACCAAGTGCTGGGTAGCCACAAGACTATGATTGATTTCCTGTCAGGCTCTGTGCAAACCCTCCAGACGTCAGTTGATTCAGTGCGATCCTCTCCTAGTACTGACATACGTATGCCTGTACCTGATAAATTTTCCGGCCACAAGTCTGACTTCCGGAATTTCAGGAGTAGAGTGTTATCGTATTTCGAGTTGAGACCCCGATCCTCGGGTACTGAGACCCAACGGGTCACCTTTATTAAAACTTTGCTGTCTGGTGACTCCCAGTCATGGGCATACAACCTGCCTTCTACCGATACTGCTCTGACCTCGGTAGAGGAATTTTTTAAGGCCATGGCCGTAATCTACGACGACCCTGACCTTGCTGCATCCTCTGAGCGGAAGCTCAAACTTTTACGGCAAGGCAGGGGTCCAGTCGAGGATTACGCGGCCGAATTTCGTAGGTGGTCAGTTACGGCCAGGTTTGGCACTTATGCCCTGTTAGATTACTTCCTGTCTGGGTTGTCGGATGAGGTCTCCGACCTAATGTTAAGCCAACCCGAACCCAAAACAGTCGACGAGGCCATCTCATCGGCCATTCGAATTGACCGTAGGCTACGCCATCAGAGACAGACTAGGGGCAGTCATCGGCTTAGGCCGACCTCTTACACAGTGCCTCCCGCTGCACCCCTAGTAACTCCGTCTCCTTCTGTCTCATCATCTCCGGTCTTGCCTCCACCTGAGCCGATGCAGATCGGTCGGTCTAAGTTGACCCAAGTGGAGAGAAGACGGAGATTGTCGGAACAACTATGTTTATACTGTGGTGAAGGGGGGCATAGGGTACGAGACTGTCTCATTAAGCCTAATAAGGATAAGCCGGGAAACGCTACCGCCTAGGAGTGATAAGGGGTGACACCCTAGGCGCCCAGCTCGCACCCCTGAAAGAAAGACGATTGCTCCTCCCCTGTACGATTACATGGGGGGACAAATCTGAAGCCACGGAGGCCTTTATTGATTCAGGCTCCGCGGCTAACTTCATGAGTTCCGAATTTGCAGAGAAGTTGGACATTCCTCTCACCCCAGTAAAACCACCTATCCAGGTTACTGCCATGGACGACTCCCCGTTACAAAGGGACCGTCCGCTGTCCCAGACACCAGAGGTGGAAGTCATTACTGGGGTACTGCATAGGGAGAGTTTACGTTTTTTTGTGTTACATATGACCACCTCCACCATTGTCCTAGGTATGCCTTGGCTGCAGCTTCATTCGCCACAGATTAATTGGGCGACAGGACAATTAACCAGTTGGTCAGACTTCTGTTCCCAACAGTGCCTAGGAAAAGTGGTATTAGGTCAGACCAAGGTACATGTGGAGGGTGTTCCCGAGCAATACTCCGAGTTCTCGGATGTATTCTGTCCCAAGGCTGCTGATAGGTTACCTCCTCATCGCCCTTTCGATTGCCCCATCGATCTCCGTGCCGGTTGTATGCCCCCTAGGGGTCACCTGTATAATTTGTCTGGACCAGAGAAGGTGGCTATGCAGGAGTACATCCGTGACAATCTGGCCAAGGGGTTCATTCGCCCCTCCCGCTCGCCTGCAGGGGCCGGTTTCTTTTTTGTTAAGAAAAAAGACGGAGGTCTTCGACCTTGCATCGATTATCGGGGCCTAAATAAAATCACGGTGAAGAATCGTTATCCGTTGCCATTAATAGACGATTTATTCACGCAGGTCACAGACGCTAAGATCTTTTCAAAATTGGATCTGAGGGGTGCATACAACCTGATCCGCATTAGAGAGGGCGATGAATGGAAGACGGCCTTCAACACACCCGATGGGCATTACGAGTACTTAGTGCTGCCCTTCGGGTTGTGCAATGCGCCAGCCGTCTTCCAGGAATTGATTAACGAGGTATTCAGGGAGGTGTTGGGTAGGTTTGTGCTTGTATACCTTGACGATATACTAATTTACTCCAACAACCTCTCCGAGCACAGGGTCCATGTCAGATTTGTGCTGAACAAGTTGAGACAAAATCTGCTGTACGCCAAGTTGGAAAAATGTATTTTTGAAGTTACATCTGTCGCCTTTCTGGGGTACATAATCTCCACCTCGGGCCTGTCTATGGACCCTGCCAAGGTATCCGCTGTTCTGGAGTGGCCTCAGCCGGTGGGGTTAAAGTCATTGCAACGTTTTCTGGGTTTTGCAAACTATTATAGGAGGTTCATAAAGGGGTACTCCACCGTTATTGCACCTCTCACCAGTCTCACTAGGAAAGGGGCGGATACTACTCACTGGTCGCCTGAGGCCCTACAGGCATTTTCGACCTTGAAGGAGCTGTTCTGCACAGCACCCATACTAAGACACGTAGACACTTCCTTCCCTTTTATTGTTGAGGTAGACGCCTCAGAAGTCGGGGTGGGGGCTGTGCTGTCTCAACGTTCAGGCTTACAGGGTAGATTGCACCCATGTGCCTATTTTTCTCGGAGATTCTCTCCAGCAGAGAGAAACTACGATATAGGCAACAGGGAACTCTTAGCCATTAAACTAGCCTTTGAAGAATGGCGTCATTGGTTAGAAGGAGCGGAGCATACTATCACGGTTTTTACCGACCACAAGAATCTGGAATACATTGAGGGGGCTAAGAGGTTAAGCCCTCGTCAGGCTCGATGGTCCCTGTTTTTTTCAAGGTTCACATTCGTGATTACGTACACCCCGGGCAGTAAGAATACTAAGGCAGATGCGCTATCCAGGTGCTTTGAGCCAGAAACAGCACAGGCCTCCGTCCCGGAGACAATTGTTCCGCGAAAATTGGTGCTGGCTGCAATTGAGACTTGGGAAGACTGGAAGGAGACGTTGAGCCCCTTCCAGCAGGACATCCCGGAAGGGAAGCCTGAAGGGGTCATGTTTATTCCCTTGCCCTTTCGTCTTCAGATCCTTGAAATGTTCCACGCACATAAAAATGCTGGACATCCTGGAGTTGCCAGAACACAGGATCTTGTAGCCAGGTGTGCCTGGTGGCCTTCCCTGTCTGTTGATTGCAGGGAATTTGTTAGGGAATGCGCAGTATGTGCTAAGAGTAAACCCTCCCGGCTGGCACCTGTCGGTACCTTACAGCCTTTGCCCGCCCCGAGTGAGCCATGGACCCACTTGTCCATGGATTTCGTGGGTGAGCTCCCCAGGTCTGAAGGCATGTCGGTCATTTGGGTGGTAGTCGACCGCTTCAGCAAGATGGCCCATTTCGTGCCCTTGAAAGGACTCCCCTCGGCTCAGGAATTGGCCGACCTATTCATCATCCACATTTTCCGGCTGCATGGCATTCCGGAAAACATAGTGTCGGATAGGGGAGTCCAATTCATTTCTAGATTCTGGAGGGCATTTTGCCACCAAATGGGCATGAAGCTGTCTTTCTCGTCCGGCTACCACCCACAGACTAATGGCCAGACTGAAAGGATAAATCAGTCTCTAGAACAATTTTTGAGATGTTATGTTGCGGAGGCACAAGACGACTGGGTCAGATTTTTGCCCTTCGCAGAATTTGCTCAAAATAACTTGAGAAATTCCTCCTCCGGATTTTCGCCTTTTCAGGTGGTAACGGGGAGATCGCCCAAGTTTTCCCCCTTGCCAGTTGCCTCCTCTCCGTTTCCAACCCTGGAAGCCTGGCACAGGGCATTTAAAGTCATCTGGGGGAAGGTGAACAGTAATCTGGAAAGGGCATTCCAGAGTCAAAAGGGTCAGGCTGACAAAAGACGCTCATTGGAGTGGAAGTTCCAGCCAGGAGACTTGGTCTGGGTGTCCACACGTCACTTAACCCTGAGACAGCCCTCAGATAAACTGGGCCCCAGGTTTGTGGGTCCATTTTCAGTGGCCAAGAAGATCAACAACGTTACGTATTCCGTTGATCTTCCCGCCAGCATGCGTGGGGTAAAGTCCTTCCACGTATCCCTGCTTAAACCAGCAGTCCATGTGGGTCCCACTCCTCCTCCTCCTGTGGTGGTGGACGACCAACCTGAGTACGAGGTAGAAAAGATATTGGATTCACGCATGGTACAGAATTCGGTACAGTACCTCGTACATTGGAAAGGGTACGGCATTGAGGAGAGACAGTGGGTACCGGGTTCACGCATGCATGCAGACGAGTTAAGGAGGGAGTTTCATGCCTTACATCCCGAGAAACCTGGTAGGAGTTGTCCGGAGTCCACTCCTCGGGGGGGGGGGGGTACTGTAAGGAAACGCGGAAATGCCGCCGTCTCTCAAGGTGAGGCGGCTGTTTCCGCGTCCAGCATGGCGTCACAACGCGGAAAAAACGCTGCATGCCGCATAGGCAGTGCGGCGGAATCCGCATTGGGAACGGCGGAATCCGCATCAGAGGCGGCCCCCGCACTAGATACATTGCATGACAGTACTGGTGTGGCTGGGACTGATAGTCCACCAAGATTCAGACTTACACGCGCGCGAGCAGAGAGGCAGAGTTTAAATAGCAGTTAGAAGGGTGTCGGCTGACCAGCTGGGTCAGCTGACAAATTCCACTGCTCTCATTGGACCAGCAATTAGGGAGGTCCTGGAAAGGTCCTAGAGTATATATACTGCTGGCTGTTCACTTGCTCTTTGTCTGGCGTGCGATCACATATGTGGGAGCACCCAGATCCGTAGTCAGATCCTTAAGTGTGCCGGGACCAGCTGGAGCTGTAATCCTACACTTAGCTAGATTATTGATAGCTAAAGTACTAGTTTGATTGTGATTATCTGTTATGACTTTTGCCTGCCTCGACTATCCTCCTGAACTCTGACCTTGTACCTCGATATTTCTGATACTCTGTTGCCGAACCTCGGCTCGTTCCTAGACTCTGTTTCTGCCTCCTGATTTTGTACCCCGATATATCTGATACCCCGTTGCCGAACCCTGCCTGTACTTTGACTCCGCCTTTGCCTACTGTATTTGTACTTTATCTGTCCGTGTGTGTACGACCTGGCTTGTCCGACCTCGAGAACCGACCTCACGATTGGAGGCGGTTCCCAGTCCTGTTAGTGACACTTCTTCCTGAGTGTCACTCTCGGACTTTCCTTCCTACTGTCAGTCTGACTCCTCCCGTCTTGGAGAGCTCAGGTCTGCGGAAGGAATCCGTGCAGTTCTCCTTGCTGCACTGAGGCCTAGGCCTCCTAGTGTTACTGTTACACCAAAACACTACACTCTACTCAGGCGAACAGAGGTTAGTTTGTATATCGGATTATCGGTGAGACTGCAGATCACTTATAATCTGGTATATATCTGTATTTCCGGTGATACTGCAGATCACCGGTAATCAGATACTCTCTGCGCCCACCGATCGTTACAAGCGGCCTTTCCATGTCAGTTCATGGTGGGTGTCTCCGTGAACAGCCGGAGAGCCGCCGATCGCGGCTCGCCGGCAAAATGTAAACACGCGGGGAACACGTTTACATCATACGGCGCTGCTACGCAGCAGCGCCGTAGTGCAGATCGGAGATCCCCGGCCTCTGATTGGCCGGGGATCGCCGGCATCTGATAGGCGGAAGCCTATCCTTCAATGCGCAGGACGTAACTCCGTCCTGCGCATTACGGAGAGAGGGAGGGAGGGAGGTAAGGAGGCAGAGGGCGGAAATGGCTGCGGAGGGGGGCTTTGAGGAGCCCTCCCCGCAAAACGCAGATGGCCGGCGGTGATCAGACCCCCCCGGCAGGACATCCTCCTAGTGGGGAAAAAAGGGGGGAAGTCTGATCGCCCTGGCATAATACTGATCTGTGCTGCGGGCTGGAGAGCCCACACAGCACAGATCAGGCAATTCACCCCTGGTCGGCAAGTGGTTAAAGGTAAAAATGGGTATCCTAAATAATTACAAACACTGGTCCACATGACAGCCCAGGGGCCCCAGGTCTCTCTCACTCACTGGGGCCCCCAAACCACCATGCGACACCTAGAGGGAAGTGCGGGCAAGCCCTGGACCTCTCACCTCCAGGGAACTCACCCCACCACCTCTAAACTGAATGCCAACTGCAACAAACACAATTGCTAACTTCCAGTCAGAGCAATATCCTGCCTCTATCAGGCCAGCAGACGCTAGTCAGCCAATCAGGTGCACTGTCATACACCCTTTGCCTGCTGTACCATACCTAGCAGGAATTACATAGATTAGCATTCAGGTGGGAGGCTTCGGTTGGACGCAATCGTGAATTGCGTCGTTTACAGGGACGCCCCGTGTAGGCACATCTCCCACACGGTCCCCTCCCTAACCACTCACCTGTCAACCGCATCCTAGAAGCTGCAAAAAATAAATTTAAAATCACAAACACTGGTCCACATGACAGCCCTGGGGCCCCTGGGCTGTCATGTGGACCAGTGTTTGTGATTTTAAATTTATTTTTTGCAGCTTCTAGGATGCGGTTGACAGGTGAGTGGTTAGGGAGGGGACCGTGTGGGAGATGTGCCTACACGGGGCGTCCCTGTAAACGACGCAATTCACGATTGCGTCCAACCGAAGCCTCCCACCTGAATGCTAATCTATGTAATTCCTGCTAGGTATGGTACAGCAGGCAAAGGGTGTATGACAGTGCACCTGATTGGCTGACTAGCGTCTGCTGGCCTGATAGAGGCAGGATATTGCTCTGACTGGAAGTTAGCAATTGTGTTTGTTGCAGTATCCTAAATAATTGACTGCATTCTTCTATATGTTGTTACGGTTCCTCTTTAACAAAAGAAAGTGGTTTTAATGTGAATGATGGGATCCTGCAAAAAGTACAAAAGTCAGAATCAAAACCATAGTGGCTATCCATACAAGGATGCTTTCCCAGTGACATGTGCAGGGCTTCAGAGCTGTGGCCTGTGCAAAAAACTATCACTCGCTATTTTGTGCTTGCAATAGGGCTTGTGTTGCAAGATTTCAAGTACAGGTAGTCCCCGGTTAACTAATGAGATAGGGACTGTAGGTTTATTTTTAACCTGAACCTATTCTTAAGTCAGAACACTGTGTCTCCAGTTTCCTCCTCTGTGTCACCTCTATTCCCCTGTGCCTCCAGTGTCCCCCTCTATTTCACCTCTATTCCCCTCCTGTGCCTCCAGTGTCCCCCTCTGTGTCACCTCTATTTCCCTGTGCCTCCAGTGTCCCCCTCTGTTTCATCTCTATTTCCCTGTGCCTGCAGTGTCCCCCTCTGTGTCACCTCTATTCCCCTCTGCCTCCAATGTCCCCTCTGTGTCACCTCTATTTCCCTGTGCCTCCAGTGCCCCCCTCTGTTTCACCTCTATTCCCCTCCTGTGCCTCCAGTGTTCCCCTCTGTGTCCCCTCTATTTCCCTGTGCCTCCAGTGCCCCCCTCTGTTTCACCTCTATTCCCCTCCTGTGCCTCCAGTGTTCCCCTCTGTGTCACCTCTATTTCCCTGTGCCTACAGTGTCCCTCTCTGTGTCACCTCTATCCCCTTGCCTCCAGTGTGCCCCTCTGTGTCACCTCTATTCCCCTCTGACTCCAGTGTCCTCCTCTGTGTCACCTCTATTTCCCTATGCCTCCAGTGTCCCCCCCTGTGTCACCTCTATTCCCCTGTGCCTCCAGTGTGCCCCTCTGTGTCCCCTATATTCCCCTCCGACTCCAGTGTCCCCCGCTGTGTCACCTCTATTCCCCTGTGCCTCCAGTGTCCCCCTCTGTTTCACCTCTATTCCCCTCCTGTGCCTCCAGTGTTCCCCTCTGTGTCACCTCTATTCCCCTGTGCCTCCAGTGTGCCCCTCTGTGTCCCCTATATTCCCCTCCGACTCCAGTGTCCCACTCTGTGTCACCTCTATTCCCCTCCTGTGCCTCCAGTGTCCCCCTCTGTGTCACCTCTATTCCCCTGTGCCTCCAGTGTCCCCCTCTGTGTCACCACTATTCCCCTCTGACTCCAGTGTCCCCCTCTGTGTCACCTCTATTCCCCTCCTGTGCCTCCAGTGTCCCCCTCTGTGTCACCTCTATTCCCCTGTGCCTCCAGTGTCCCCCTCTGTGTCACCTCTATTCCCCTGTGCCTCCAGTGTGCCACTCTGTGTCACCTCTATCCCCGTGCCTCCAGTGTGCCCCTCTGTGTCACCTCTATTCTCCTCTGACTCCAGTGTCCCCCTCTGTGTCACCTCTATTCCCCTGTGCCTCCAGTGTCCCCCTCTGTGTCACCTCTATTCCCCTGTGCCTCCAGTGTGCCCCTCTGTGTCCCCTATATTCCCCTCCGACTCCAGTGTCCCCCTCTGTGTCACCTCTATTCCCCTGTGCCTCCAGTGTCCCCCTCTGTGTCCCCTTTATAAACCTGTGCTTTCAGTGTCCCCTCTGTGCCATCCCTGCCCGCACAGTGTCACATCTGTCCTTCTGTTCCCTCAGTGTCCCTCTGTACCACCATTGCCCTACTGCCTCCTTCTGTCCTAGAGATGATCGCAATGTGCTAATTTACTGTAGGTTATGTAAAGTTTTGCAAGTAGGTTTACGCGTAATTAGGATTTTTAAATTGAATTGATTTCACGTACTCCACACAAACTTCCAGAAGGTGCCAGATTCCAGGTTTTCTTTTACATGTATAAAATGTGTATGCAGAACTCGAAACTCGCTATAAAGGATAGTGTACCGTCGCAAAATATAATTTTACAGAGGTTAACCATTTTTTCTTTGAATTTTTTTTAATTGATTTTCTCAAAAACTACAAGCTCTTTTTGAAAGAAAAAATGCAATTACTTACTTGTTCCCATTTTCATATGTTCATATCGTCGGGTCGTTCATAAGTCAGGCGTTCCTATGTTGGGGATTACCTGTATACAGAGATGATTTGATAAGCAGTGGTGAGCGAAAATGCTCATATTCTTTTCACATTCATTTCCCAAAAATGCCATCAAAAATCATTTAATAATAAGTATGTGCTTTTTCACGGCTTCCCGTTAAAAAAAAAGTTTTTTTGCATTTTTCTGGCAAAAATAATACTCAAATTTTTGCCATATCGTGAAAATAAAACGCGTTTTTGTGAACATTTTCTCTGAATTAAAAATGGCATTTTAGATGTGAAATCACAAGCAACATTGTTGGTAAGGGCCTATACACATTGAAAACCGCAAGCACAATCGCAAACACAGTGCAATGCGATTGTGTTTTTTAAATCAAATTTCTACTTGTGATTTTTGTGCCCAACGAGATTGCGATTTTGCTGGGGCTAGCATTCCCTAGTTACCCCCCACAAAATGCAATGAAAATCGCATGCATTGCGTTTTTCAAACACAGAGCTTAAGAAGTGCAGCAGTCACTGCAATTGCGTTTTTCTAAAAACACATTACATCAGTGTGTACGGGTCATCACATTTACATGATTTTTCACGATTTAAAAAAACGGATGCAATTTAAAGAGAAACTCCGACCAAGAATTTAACTTTATCCCGATCAGTAGCTGATACCCCCTTTTACATGAGATATCTATTCCTTTTCACAAACAGACCATCAGGGGGCGCTGTATGGCTGATATTGTGGTGAAACCCCTCCCACAAAGAAATTCTTAATACGTACTCCTGGCAATTTCCTGTCTTTGAACCCTGTTGCATTGTGGGAAATAGCTGTTTACAGCTGTTTCCAACTGCCAAAAACCATGCAGCAGCTACATCACCTGCCAAAAGTAAAGATGTAACCATGTGATAAATGTCAGAATATAAATCAGGGATTTAAAATATTTTGCAATGGGCAAACACTGACTAAATCATTTATACATAATTATTGTAAAAATTAAAGGGATACTGTAGGGCGGTCGGGGGAAAATGAGCTGAACTTACCCGGGGCTTCTAATGGTCCCCCGCAGACATCCTGTGTTGGCGCAGCCACTCACCGATGCTCCGGCCCCGCCTCCAGTTCACTTCTGGAATTTCTGACTTTAAAGTCAGACAACCACTGCGCCTGCATGCCCGTGTCCTCGATTCCGCTGATGTCACCAGGAGCATACTGCGCAGACACAGACCATACTGGGCCTGCGCTGTGCGCTCTTGATGACATCAGCGGGATCGAGGACATGGCAACGCAAGCGCAGTGGTTTTCAGACTTTAAAGTCTGAAATTCCAGAAGTGAACCGGAGGCGGGGCCGGAGCATCGGTGAGTGGCTGCGCCAACACAGGATGTCTGCGGGGGACCGTTAGAAGCCCCGGGTAAGTTCAACTCATTTTCCCCTGACACCCCTACAGTATCCCTTTAAGCACTTTTTTATTACATTATTTTCACTGGAGTTCCTCTTTAAAAAAAACGCAGCCAGTGTACAGGCTATTGAGAAAGTTCAGACACAGTTTTAGCCAGCGCAGCTGAGAAGGTACAATTACCCTGTAAGGTGGGCGGGGCTCAGTCCTGCTCATGGGTACAATTACCCTGTAAGGTGGGTGGGGCTCAGTCTTGTACAGGGGATGCACATGTGCCTGTGACTCTACAATGTGCACTTTGCCTTCTCGTCCTGATGTTGCTGGATGATGCGTATTCATCGTGCTGATCATACAGCCACTTCCACAGCGTGTTTTTAATTGTGCATAAAGACGCATTGACAGGCCAGCTGACCTTTTCAGGATCATTCTTCTTTCCATTCCATTTCTCTGGAATGAGCTACGTCTCTCGTTCTTTCTTTTTTTTTCAAGGACAGGACCAATTTATGCCACATTAATAAACATAAAAAATAAACATAAAAAGCTCGCAACACACATTAAAATTTATTCAGCAGACCAAGTCGTCGTTTGGATTATGTTCTAATGGCTCTTAAATACATACTGATCAAAAGGGAGAATAGTGCTAATGGGTGCGGGCTGAGTAGATAATTGCCTGCGCTGGCGAAATATGAATGGACGTCGGATATGGACATTTTCTGCACTTCTTTTACAAAGACTTTCACTATATCTTTTCATAGGAAATGTATAGATTGCTTTATCCGGTGACATTAATTATTCACAATGATTTCTATTATGGAAAATCTATGTAGGTTACATTATGAAGTGTTCGACAGTAAAACGGTTGATTGTGTTAAATGTATACTTGTTAAGGTATGAATGGTTAATACAATACTAGTAAAAAGTGACCAAGGTCATCACCTGGCGTGTATTATAGTTGTACAAGTGCGGTTGTAAAGTGCAGTAAATTGACTTTAATTTGCCATTGCTGACATCAGGCTGGTGCTGGGTTAGTAAAATGTTACTGAAGGACCAAAAGGCCTGTTTTCATCACTTATTAAGCTGGGTGCAATAAATCAGGACTAACAGGGTAACTACTGCTAGTGGTGCTCGTATTGGGTCAATTAAGATTACGCAAAATTTTGCATAGGTTTTCGCAATTATGCATTGCTATGTATGTTACGTATAACATACTACATTTGTGAATCGTAATTATGCCTGTAAGTACGCAATTAAGCATAATTTGCATTCAATGCTTAAAAATATTCACATGTATTCGGTAGTGTACTGCGCATGCGTGTTTATTAGTTAAATATTCAATGCGAAAAATTCGTTTATATGCAAAAAAAAAATGTGCATTCATCAGTCAGTATACTGCACACAGGGCCGGTTCTAGACTTTTTGCCCCCTGAGGCAAACGTGTGAGAAACCACCGCCCCCACCTAGCCGTGGGTGTGGGGGACCGCCGAGCTGGAGCGGGTGGCAGGCAGAAAGAGGGTATTGGGCAAAGCGGCAGAGAGAGGGGTCGGACCCCCCCTCCCTCACCTGGGTCCCCCGATCTGCGCTCCCCCTCTAGCTTTAAAATGCAGCAGCAGCGGAATAAAACCAGGCACCGGACGGGGATGACTCACCTCTTTCGCGTTCCAGCATGCATTCCACTCTCGTCACTTCCTGCAATGCCGTCCACTTACAGTACAGTGGGCGGCATTGCAGGAAGTGACATATGTGGAACACACACTGGAATGCGGAAGAGGTGAGTCATCCCCGCCCACTGCTTGGTATTAATACACTGCTGCTGCACTTAAAAGCTAGAGTAGAAGTGCAGATCAGGGGACCCAGGAGAGTGGGGGGGTCCAACCCCCCTCGCCGCCGCTGTGCCCAATACCCCCTTCCTGCCCGCTACCCCCTCCAGCTCGGCGGCGCCCCACACCCACTGCCAGGCGGGTGCTGTCCCCTGACTTTGCCGCCTGAGGAACCTGCCTCACCCCGCCTCATGGGCGAACCGGCCCTGACTGCACACGCATGGCTATTATTTAAATATTCAATGCGAAAAATGCGTTCCTATGCAAAAAAAAAAAATGGCACTCATCAGCCAGTATACTAAACACGCATGGCTATCATTTAAATATTCAATACAAAAAATACTTTTTATGAGTAAAAATATTTGCATCCAAAATTATGCAAAAAATATGCTAACATGTGTAGTTTTTTTGGCGCGTAATCCGCAAATTTCACATTACAATTATGATGAGCAGTTGCTAATTATGATGCATAATTACACACAAGCGTAATTTCTGCCCACCACTGGTAACTGAAAATCCTGCCTTTATATGATATGAGCTGTGGAACCTGTGTCATCAGTGGCGTAGCTAAGGAGCTTTGGGCCACAGTGCAAGTTTTACATTGGGCCCCCCAAGCAATCTATATATAAAAATTAATACAGCACAAGGACAACTACAGTGTCAGAGGTGCAATAAGAAGATGGGGAACAGTTTGTTAATAATGATTACTATTATTCATAGCATCTATAGAAGTGATTAGTACCAGCACAGGACCAATAAAGAGCTAATACTGGGGTTGAAGTAGGGCCCCTCTGGCCTGAAGGCCCCGATGTGGTCGCAATACCTGCACTCCTATTGCTATGCCAATGTGTCTTATCACTTATGCTAGCACTAAACTTACCTCTTAACCGTTTTCAAACCCAAACCTTCCCTTTACGGTGCCTAAAACTAACCCTAATCCTTTCTGATTGCAAGATCACCAGTACCTCTTTAATTTGCTTTTGTTTTGGAATATGTTGGCGCTTTATAAATCATTGATGGTGGTCCGTTAAGAGGGACCAATAGGACATTTTAAAACATAGCGAGGATGGGTAGTGATTAAAAGGAAACAATATGGCAGCCTCTGTATGACTATTCCCTCGGGTTCACCTTGAAAATTATCATAGATGCGGGAGGTGGTGGGAAGTGGGCCAGTTGCTTGTGTAAAAGAACCCTAAATCAGGTCTAATATCCCAACATTTTTGCACTCTATCTGTGACTGGTGATAGGTAGCAGACCCTTCACAACTCTGATAATTGTAAAAAACTATATGTTGCTATTGGCAACACACCTTTATTCCGGCACCAGCAACTCATTAGTAAGAGCCGCAAACACGACTCTCATCACAGCAAACAGCATAGGAGATAGAACTTCTTTAGATATCTTCCAAGTTCCAAAAGTGTTTATTCAATAAACAGATATACAGATACAGTTCGTTACATCTTAGCAAAGCAGATTCTTCTGTAGTAAGTCCATTGCGTTACAGCTTCTTGATTACCTTCCTGTTGAATGGTAATCAGGTCATCTTCTGTCTATACTACGTTACATCTAACTATCAAGCCCTGAGGCCTATCTAATATATACAGCATACGTTATATCACATTACATAAATAAGAGAGAAGCCAGATAAATTTTTAGAAATTTGGGACCCATGGGTCATGTGGTTGGTTTCGTACCAGGGATAGGCCACACACTCGCTTTGGGCGCACTATTATTATGTTACCTTTGAATTGAGTACTGTGCAATAGTCGATTCCTTTTTTTTTTGTTTTTGTTTAGTATTTGTGTTTTCTCTTTCTTGATTCAGCGGATAATTCTTATCATCTGTGCTGTTTTCTCTTCTGTAATCGAAATTGGTATTTATTGTTTCATGTACACAGCTGAAGATCTTCACTAATAAAAAATTATTGTTGATAAATAAAGGAAAGTAATTAGGGTTCCAGTCAGTAGCTAGAGAGCGTGAAAGTAAGAGAGCGCTCCGTTGGCCCATCATGAACCTCAATACTGACCAGGAAATAGTTAACTATGTCATCATCTGAACCATCCCCCTAAACCTATAATTGGTTCAGATCCCTCGTAGGGTAATGACACACACCTACTCAATTAATATTCCAAGTACTTCTTTACCCTACATACAAGAATGTTATGTTTGGTAAATATGGCCTATGTTGATTGTTCCCGTAGTCTATCTGTCTGGGGCAGTGTAGGCCTAAGACCTTGTACTAGGAACATCTTCTCAGTATCTGTTTGCATCATCTCTTCTGCAGGAAAATCTACTTAAAGGTATACTCTGCGAACAAGCCTTTTACCTAAAACTCAGTCCAAATAACTGAGGCCTACTCAAATTGTAACAATAATCTCACCTGCTTGCATTGGCTAGGGAATTGCTATGTAAATGGTGTCAATGCCTGCAAACTACAGTGAACACTCACATAAGCACACACACACACACACACACACACACACACACACACACACACACACACACACACACACACACACACACACACACACACACACACACACACACACACACACACACACACACACACAAGCACACTTACACACACATACACTTACACATACATGTATAGCAATATTGCCGTTTAGCAGTGTCGATATGACTGATATGAAATGTAAATGAAATAAAAATAGGTTTCTTATAAGTCATTACGCACAAGTGCTGAAAGTTTTACATAACTTGATTTTTCACGCTGAGTTCCTATAATTTGAATTCCCTCCAGAGTTCCATGGGGAATTCCTGAAGCACTTCTTGACATACCTGAATAATGAGCCCTTTACACCTGTGAAGCCAACGTCACACCGCGTTCAGCCACCCAAGGGATATTGCGTCTGACAGATGTTCCTCTAGGCAGTAATGATAACATATACCTCATTTTATGGCATGTGTGTCCTGTTGCATGAAAAATACTTTACTGATAAATACTTTATTTATAGATTATATTTATATATAAGCAGTCTCGGAGCAGATTTACTCGCTCTTGGGAGACGTGTTCTTTTTTTGTCTTGTTTTTTTTGGGGGGGGGGGGGGGGGGGGGGGTTATTGAGTAATTTGAGCATGAATGTATGGATTTCTAAAGTCAATTTTTATTTATTTGTTACCAGTAAACATTCATAAATATCATAACTTAATGTTCAATATTTTGTAATTTTTTCATATTCATAACATGATTATTATTAGTATTTATATAGCGCCAACATCTACCGCAGCCATGTACAGAGTATATAGTCTTGTCACTAACTGTCCCTCAGAGGAGCTCACAATCTGTTCCCTACCATAATCTAATCCTTACCATAGTCATATGTCTATATCATGTAGTGTATACTGTATATTATAGTCTAGGGACAATTTTAGGGGTAGCCAAGTAACTTATCTGTATGTTCTTGAGAAGTGGGAGGAAATCGGAGTGACCAGAGAAAACCCACACAGACACAGTGATGACATACAAACTCCGTGCAGATAGTGCCCTGGCTGGAATTTGTTTTCTTTTTTTTAAGCTTCTTTTTATTTGTTTTTAGAAAAAAGAACATACATTTAGAAACAACAGTCCCCAAAAAACATTTGGGGATTACAACCTACAGACATTAATAAGAAGTCATTAAATAGTGTTGAGTAGTAATAGTTTGCTGTATCTATAATAGTTTTAACATTCAAATAATGAATTCTGTAACATATTGCATACAATACAGTATGTAGTGTTCTTGCATTACTTCAGATAACACATTTAGCATGTATGCTTAAGGATGCATTTTATAGTTGAAGGTATCCTCCCCCTCCTCTCATGCCATGCCCCAGTGAACCTTTTAAGATAGGTTGACATAAAGAGGAGTCATACAGGTATGAGTCCCCAAAAAGAAAGGCATCTTTGATCCTTAGTTCCGTTTAGAATAACATTTATTCCGGCGAGAGCGTTTCCCTGTTCTTTGTCAATATTCCCCAAACTTTTTGGAATTTAGCAGCACAACCCCTGGCAATGTATGCAGTCTTATATAAGTGTAAGGATGAATTTACTAGGTTTTTCCAGTAGGGGATTGATGGAGGGTCAGGTTGTTTCCATTGTAATAATATGCTTTTACTGTGGTAAAACAGTAATAGACCCAAAAGTGTTCTTTGAGCTATGGTAGGGCCTGGGGCCATCACTTCCCCCAGAAGACAGTGTAGTGGCTCAGGAGTAACCCTTATTTTGGTTATTTTAGTAATATATTTACAAATTTCCTCCCAGAGTGAGGCTATCTTGGGACAGAGCCAGAAAATGTAGTCAAAGTTTGCTCGTTCTTCCCCACATCTCCAGCAGGAAGCAGAACTCTAGGATTGGAATCTTGCAAGTCTACTTGGAGTCATAAGGGCCCTGTGTAATATTTTAAATTGAATTAGCTTATCTTTTGAGGCAATTAGATACTCAAATGGTTTTAGGAGGGCATTCTCCCGATCCTCGTGATCAATAGTAGGAATTAGATTGGACCATGGCTGTTTGTGTACCGTACAGTGAGGCTCAGTGAGTAAGATTATATGTTGATAAAGCGTAGAGAGTGTTTTTTGGAGATTTTCATTGCTAAGGGTATCTTCCAATTCCGAGGTTTGTACACTCACTGATCCCCTATAAAATTGCACATGAAATGCGTGTTTTAATTTTAAATACCGAAAGAAATAGTTGTTTGGAAGAGAGGGATTTTCTTTGAGGTTGTCAAAGTCCATTAAAGTGCCATTTAATATGATGTGTGATAATTGGGAGACACCCTTCTTTATCCCGATGATTGGGTCGGGGATAGTGTAGAATTGGGTGAGGGTTGGGTTATTCCATATTGGGGTATTTGGGGATAGTCTATGGGATGGGACATTACACCATTACCACATTCCAGGCCCTAATAATGACTCTCATAATGACCCTAATAATGACTCTCATATTAGCTGTTAGTGGGTATGGCGCCTTCAGTCCCCTATATAGAATTTGTGCAAGAGCCTCATAAGAGCCCAGATACGCTGTATCTAAAATCATGGAGGAGTTGAACCAGTCTTGAGCGAGCCACCAGCTGACTAGCTATAAAGTGTTTGTAAAAATTGGGGAAAGCAAGTCCTCCCTCCTTCCAAGGTCTTTGTAGTTTCCTAAGGATGATGCAGGGGGTTTTATAGTGCCATATGAAGGTGCTAATCAGTGAATTTAATTGTGCAAAAAAGTTTTTATTTATCCATATAGGAGAGTTCCTAACTAGATAACTGTATTTGGGCAAAAGTTTCATCTTGACCTAATTAATTCTGCTTATAAGAGTCAAAGGAAGGCATTTTCAGCCAGCAAGTTTACGTTTAGTTTCTTGTAATAAAGAAAGGAGATTGTCTTGGTAAAAATCTAAAGTGTTGTTAGATACCCAAACACCCAGATATTTAATTCTGCTGACTAGTTCCCCTTTGTAGGAGGATATCATTTGAAATCAGCTGATCTATGCGGATGTTGGATTTGGGATTTCCATATAATAGTTTGAGCCCGGATATAAACCTTGGACCAAAACCAAATTTAGCAAGGGTCAGCCAAAGGTACTTCCATTCGACTGAGTCGAATGCTTTTTGTATGTCTAAAAAAGCAAGTACTCTTGAAATGTCCAAATCTGAGGATGCTTGAATATGGGTGTGTATACGACATAAATTGATATCAGTCATCTTAAGGGGCATGAAGCCAGTTTGATCAGGATAAATTATATCAGAAATGTATTTATCCACTCTAGTAGACAATATTTTAGTGATAACTTTTTGGTCATTGTTTAGCAGGGATATGGGGTGGTAAGAACTACATGCCAGGGGGTCTTTGTCTGGTTTGGGTATCAGAATTACATGGGCTTGGGAGAAGGTTTCCGGTAGGCCATTGCCCGACAGGACGTGATTGTATAATTTAGTTAAATATGGGGCTAGAAGTCTGGCATACCTTTTATAGAATTCGATTTAATCCCATCTGGCCCCGGGGACTTTTGTGATGGAAAAGACATAATTGCGTCAAAAACCTCCTCCTCAGTAATTTCTTGGTCAAGTTCTTGGGATATCTCTTCCCCTAAAGTTGATACCGTTATTTGAGAGAGTAGATTTGCAATCTTCTCCTTAGTTCCTGTAAATTTGGAAGTATATAGCTCTGTGTAATATGCTTGGAATTGAGATATAATTACTGAAGGATTTGCCACAATTTACCCAGAATCTAGTCTAATTTCAGGAATATTTGATTGTTCAGAAGGATTGCCCTGGCTGGAATTTGAACTGGGCCCAAGCGCTGTAAGGTGAGAAAGCTAAACACTATGCCACTGTGCTGCCCACATGAGGAGTGTTCCTTATCGACTCGTTGTCCTTTATTTATATTAGCTTTGCTCTATGAGGTTCAGACCTCTGGCCCAATTAAGGTGCACATGAACGGTCACAGTTGGTGGGTGCATGGTGCAGGTAGGCTATCTGTGCCCTGCACCCACCCACTGCGACCATTCTTGAACACCAGGATGTTTACTTTCAAAGGACATAAATATTGAACCTGCAATGTGATTCACTGCGTGATTAGGCAGCACCTTTTTAGCTTAATCTTCTCAAAGCCATAGTGCCAACACTTTTTTGCCCTTCTTTTTCATTACTCTTGCCCAATGGATAGTCTCAGAAGCATTCTCCCCAACTTTTTTGTCTAAATAGATGTGGGTTCCAAAGTGGATGTACCTATTTTTAATGTAGGATGCTTCTTCATGCTATGACTAACTAAGGCCATTGTGTGTGTGAAACATGCCAGCAGGTGTTGCCTGGTTTTCAACCTGTTTTAATAAAGCTCTCTTTTGCAGTCATCTTGGGCAGTGATCTGCAAACTTGGCTCTCCAGCTGTTAAGGAACTACAAGTCCCACAATGCATTGTGGGAGTCTGATAGCCACATTCATGATTCATAAAGGCGAATGCATTGTGGGACTTGTAGTTCCTTAATAGCTGGAGAGCCAAGTTTGCAGATCACTGATCTTGGGCATTGGTGGAAACTTTCCTTTCCTTTTGATGCATCCTTATCCATTGATCCATTGCTAGTGTAGGGACCACAGAATGAAATTGGCCTCATTGTGGCTGGGACTCACCTGCATATCTAAGCATAATTTGAAATGTTTGTCTTATTAGAGATGTCTTGTGTAGACACTGGTTTTAAGTGAGTTTCAATTTGTGCTTTACTTTTTTCTTTTCTTTTTTCTTTTTGCCTTGCATCTTGAGCTATGCTAGTTATTAGTCTGATTGATTTGAACAACTTTTTTTTTCTTGTTTGTTAATACTACTCAATCTGATGATTTGACTGGGACCATTTGTACAGAAGCTCTGGGATATTCTCCATTCATCATTGGATAATATTACCAGAGGAATGCCAACCCCAACAATCAGCTCAGAGGGCCCATCCCAGTAGATTGGGTATTCTATACAACATACTTAAAGTAAACTTGTATATTTAGTGAAAATCAAGCTTAAGTCGTAATTTGTGCCCACTCCTTTCTTCTCCCCTAATATGTTCCCACTGACCAATTATCACTAGAACAGTGTCTGCTAATCCTGTCACCAAATTCAGATGACTTGTGATGGTAGTAGTTGGCCAGTGAGAGCAGATTAGTGAAGGAGAAATAGGTGGGCACAATGTATACCCTGTTTCTCCAAAATTAAAACCTACACCAAAAATAAACCCTATAGTGATTTTAGGATGCTTAAAATATAAACCCAATTGCAAAAATAAGCCCTAGTTATAGTTCATAAAAATTCAGAGGTAACTACATAAAACATAAATCTCTAATGCATTTTGAATTATCGTGGTGTATAACTGGGGGCTTAGTTAAATGTGATAATCTGCAAGGAGTGAGTATGTTCTCCCCATATTTGTGTGGCTTTCCTCTGGGCACCCTGGTTTCCATCCAAAAAACATACAGATAAGTTAACTGACTTCCCCCTAAAATTGGCCCAAGATTACGATAGACATATGACCCTGGTAGGGATTAGATTATGGCACCCCCCCACCCCGAGGAACAGTTAGTGACAACACTATATTACTATATACTGTATACTGTGTGAAGCGCTGCGGAAGAGGTCGGCAGTGAAAAAATAATATTTCTTGTTTTGGCTATTTGTAGCATAACTAACAGTACATAACTAAAACAGCGGCACATCCAGCAAGCCACCAACAGTATAGTTATGCCCTTGGTGTTTCCCTGTGGTTACAAGTCAATCACTAAAAGCCTTTAATCAATCTCACACCTGGAATGCCTGAAAGATATGTGAATGTGATGAGAAAGGAAAGCACAAGGAAAAGCTCTTCCCCCTTCTACCGCCAAGAATACTGCCCATTATGAATTCGGATGTATTCGGTAGAAAGCACTTCTGGTTTCACTGTTGACATGCCAGTCCGAGGAAGGCAATTTGAGTTACAATTTCTTACAGCCTTCTCTGGCCTACTGCTCATTTTACAGTCACACCAGAGAACTATCAGCTATTTCCTGTGGCATTCTCAACAAATAAAATCATATAGTGTATTGGCAACTAAAAGTGTACCCGAGGCAACGTGTGACATGATGAGATAAACATGTGAATGTACAGTGGAAAACATATTAATTACCAGGCTGTTACTTGCTTATCAGTGATGTTTACCTTTTTCTGACAAGGTACCGACAAGAGGCTGCCACTTCCATGCCTAAAAATTTAATCTTACAGGCAACAAAATAAAGCCATAAAAGTTTTCCTGGCAGAATACAACTTTTGAGAGCAGGGGAGACAGAAAAAGGTCAATAGTTCATGTATTTTCATTTAACCAAGCAGCTCAGGGTGACCCAAACCACTAGGAATGTATAAAAGAGTCTGAAAAGCCCTCCTACTAATAAGCAATGTTTGGTGAAATTTGCCTTCTTAAACCAGAAGGAAATTTGCAATAATTCAGCTATAAGTGAACATTTGTGGTTAGTACCCACAATGCACCACTACTGAATATGCAAATTATCATTTACCTGTTGAAGGTGTGGTGGGAAGGGGGTGTGGTCACTTGGTATTCAAAGACGAACTAGTGAATGTTACTTGAGCTATGACTAAGGAACCGGTGGGGTCAGAAACATGTCAGCTTGCATGCTGCCATACTTTTTTGCTATATTTCTATGATGATTTAAAACGTATATGTGATTTTACGGAGGATTTTTGCTTACTGAGTCCTCCGTGATTGTTATCTGAAGGCACTTTACTTAGCCTAAGGAGGTGGGCAGTGAACGACGAAACGTGTTGTCTGTGCCCATTAAAAGTCATAAATATATGAACTTGTCGTTCTTGAGGTAAGCCACCTCCTTTTTTCTCATTTTAGTTGTTTTTAACCTAATTTTAACTATCATCTGGGCACCTCTTATTCCTTTGAACATGAAAGAAATGCTTCTTCAGTCTCTCCCCACCCACCCCAACATTTAACTGGGAGCCGGGGATTCACCTTGAGTCTCGGCATATCTGATAAAACAGACAATGAAGGAGATACTGACACATTTTTGCACCATCATGATGGTGCAAAACGCCCTATTTCTGCTGTGGTTCCCAAGCTACTGAAGACAAGTCACAGTAGACAAATATATGCACACTCCGTGTTACAACCAGGACTAAAGGATATAACGTCCAAAGTGAATCAGTTCTCCAATGCCAGTATCAGACAATGAAAGGAGAAAAGGCAACGTCTAGAGCAGCCCCAGGCTGCCCATGAGGCGGGGTGAGGCGGGTTTCTTGGGCGGCAGAAGTGGGGGGGGATGCCCACCTGGTCGTGGGTGGGCTGCCGAGCTGGAGGGGGTAGCATCCAGGAAGAGGGGTTCGGGCACAGCGGTGGGGAGGGGGTCGGACCCCCCTCACCTGGGTCCCCCCATTCTGCACTCCCCCTCCAGCTGCTCCTCTTCCTGGCTGCCACCCCCTCCAGGCTACCTATACTGGGGGCAATTATACTACCTATCGAGGGGGGCGGGGGACTTCACAAGTTTGCCGCAGGTGGCAAAAAGTCAAGAACCAGCCCTGGTCCAAAACAACTCTCTCTGTGGTGGGACTTGACAGGTGTGTACATCAGGAAAAGGAGAGAGAAGAGAGAGTGTCAATGGTGTAATACCTTTTATTTATTGCGATCTTGTACAATTGCAAAATAAATGCATGTACAAGATCGCAAAGAGCTTGCCTGGGCTCCAGACCCACCACGTACCCTTGTCGATGTCCCCCACTGGCCAGGGGCCACAGTCAATGTCCGAGGAGTGGAAAACTGGGCACGTGAGATACCCTTGCAAATTGTTGCAATCTTTTATGTACATTTCTTTTGCAATTTTCCTTCTGAATTAAAGGTATTGCACCACTAAAGTCGTGTTTCTGCTTCTTATAAATCTGTGCTTCCCGCTGTTTGTTTTGAACTGCATTGAGAGCTACAGAAGATGTTGGTGCTATATAAATAAAATAACAATAGGGAGCCATTCCCATTCCTGCCTGCAACCTAATCACAGTGAATAGGAACAGGATCTTCTCTTCACATCAATAAAACTGTATCTCCGGGCAGCGGTCCTGTCACTCTTCCATGTTTATGCTCCGTATATCTGCATATTATTGCCAGGCAAGACCTGCTTTAGATACTTTTAAAATCCCTTACTCCCTCCTTTCTGTCTTACCTCATGCAAGTGCCTTACCAAATACACACTCCTCTATATCTTCTCAGTCCTTATGTCATATGACGTATGCCCAAGGGAGTCTTGAGTTGTTCCCTACAGTATCAGTTTGCGTATGTGAATGGCTGCATTAAGTAAGGAAATTCTGCTGTTGTGTGTGAAATAATGAGAATTCAATTTTTTTGCATTCTTTGTGCATTTTTCTTTATAGCATAGAATATAGATTCTATCAATATTGAGCAAACACAAGAGTTCCCTCTTAACGTCTCCCAAGGTTGGATGTAAGCGATACCTCCATTTATTATAGATCTTTTTCCTTACCGCTATGAATACCAATTGGGCCACAAGAAAGGTGCCAAGGTTTCACCATCTAGATATATTAGATTGTAAAAACAAACCACAGGATATTGCTGGGTTGGCGCAGAAGCATTCAGAACCTATGCAGCAAAGGTTTGTAGGGCTCTGTATGTACATACAGATATTAAACTGTTGAATTTTTGAATATGGTATTTCTTTCATTATTTTGATATATGTGCAGGCATTTATTAACTTCTGCACCTGTGAAAACACAGATGAACAAGAATTGATTGGTAGTGATGGCCTGAACATCAAATTTTCGAATGCGAATTTCCGCAAAAGTTCACAAACAGGCAAATTTTGGAAACCGCCATAGACTTCAATGGGCAGGCGAATTTCAAAACATTTCAAAACATATAGGGACTGTTTCTGGCCACACAAGTTATGGAAAAGTTGTTTCAAGGGGCCTAACACCTAGAGGGGAGGGGCTAGCCATGGCAAAAGTCCCACCAAAAATTATATTTTTTAATCTCTAAGGGGCAGAAATTACAGCGCATTCCTAAAAACGTCTGAAGTAGTGTAAAGGGTTAGGCCCGGTTCACACTGACAGATGAAACGCCGAATTAAACACCATACAAACAACTGCAAAAGTTTTAGTGATAACATCAGGTGAGAACATCATTGTGTTTGCTAGCAGTGATGAGCGAACATGCAAAAATTTTCGCTGAAAAAAGCACTAATTTCTTTTCGACAGGCGATTTTTCGATTGAATATTTCCGCGTGAAATTTCGCCTTATGTCTGTTATTTTCGTGTTAAATTACAAAGCCCCCTTACAAACTAGAATCACCAAATTAGCAGAGTATGTTAAGGAGAACAGTGGGTATTGACAGTGGCGGGAGGAAGCCTCCATACACCTCTTAATATAGTTGTCCTTTAAAGAATATTATCTGCATACAGAGGCTGGATCTGCCTATACAGTCCAGCCTCTGTTGATATCCCAAACCCCCCTAAGGTCCCCCTGCACTCTGCAATCCCTCCACAAATCACAGCCAAGCTGCTGACAAACAGCTTGTCAGAGCTGGCTGTGTTTATCTCTATAGTGTCAGTCTGCTGCTCTCCCCGCCTCCTGCAGAACTCCAGTCCCTGCCTGCATCCCTTCCCTCCCTGCTGATTGGAGGGAAGGGATGGGGGCAGGGACCGGAGCTATGTAGGAGGCGGGGGAGCAGCTGAGACTGACACTACAGATGTAAACACAGCCTCACAGCACGGCTGTGATTTATGAGAGATTGCAGAGTGCAGGGGGACCTTAGTGGGGTTTGGGATAGCAACAGAGGCTGGGCTGTATGGGCAGATCCAGCCTCTGTATGCAGATAACATTCCTTAAACACACCTCGGGTTCTCTTTAAAGGACAACTGGAGTGAGAAGAATATGGAGGCTGTCATAATTATTTCCTTTGAAACAATACCAGTTGCCTGGCTATCTTGCTAATTCCCTGCCTCTAATACTTTTAGCCATAGACACAAAACAAGCATGCAGCAGATCAGGTCTTTCTGACATTATTTTCAGATCTGACAAGATTAGCTGCATACATGATTCAGTCAGCGCTTCTGTGAGAGGCAGAGATATGAGCCGCAGCTCTGCCTCTCAGCGTGTCTGTCAGCCCGAACCTCTGCCTCTCCCCTGCCCCTCTCAGTCTTCCTTCACCGAGAGGAGCGGGAGAGAGGTGGAGATCCGCCGCTGACAGACGCATGTGAGGCAGGGCTGCAGCTCATAGCTCCGCCTCACACAGATGCGCTTAGGGTAGCAAAAAACCACGACCAAGAAAGTCGTGGATTTTGCAGGGGAGAGGAAGGGCGAGTTAGGGGGAATTTAGATAGTTTACAGCGGCGGGAATGTGGCGGTTTAGTTAGGGCTAAGATATTAAACATATTTGTTAAATAAAAATACTTTTTTTTGAGACTTCAGTCTCTTTAAAGGAGAACTGAAGTAAGAGGTATATGGAGGCTGCCATATTTATTTCCTTTTAATCAATACCAGTTACCTGGCAGCCCTGCTGGTCTATTTCTCTGCAGTAGTATCTGAATAACACCAGAAACAAGCATGCAACTTGTCAGATCTGACTTTAAAGTCAGAAACACCTGATCTGCTGCATGCTTGTTCAGGGGCTATGGCTAAATAGTATTAGAGGCAGAGGACCAGCAGGGCTGCCAGGCAACTGGCATTGCTTAAAAGGAAATAAACATGGCAGCTCCAAATACCTCTCTCTTCAGTTGTCCTTTAAGCGCACAATTGTAGCAAAATCACATCTAAATCATTTGATCATGTAATCAGCAGCTGTGCATAAATTCAAGAAACAAAAATATTTATGGCCTGTTTCTTTAAAGCCCCTTCTAGAAGTCTAGTTTGCCTATTTCTAAAAATGTCCTTTGTGCACATGATAACTACAGTATCATAACTACTAATTCAATGATATTTCAGCAACCCTTAGTATGCACGTGTATGTATCAGAGATAAGATGAGTACTCACCTGAAGACACAGCCCCCGGGAACGCGCAACATCACCTGATGGCTAACGGATTGGCGGAAACATGAATTCAAACCACTGTGGCACTGTGCACCAGTGATGCTCGGATACCCCTTTTTATTATTCGAGTTTGGTCGAATTCGAATAGTAAATTATTCGAATTCGGTCGAATATTCGAGTCGAATATTTTTTACTATTCGATTCGACCTCGGACTTCGAGCTCACTATTCGAGTCGGTGTTCGAGCTCATTATTCGAGCTGACTATTCGAATTGGCCTTAAATAGCTTCCAACACTTGTTTTGAGGGTGAATGATGCAAGAAACATCTTTTTTCCCAAGTAAGAACAGCAAGTAATTATGTGGGGATGTTCCTTTAAAAAAAAAGGTGGAAAGAGAAGAGAAGTTGTGTCCAAAATTCTGTTCAGTAGTGTATATACTTCTTCTTCTTCTTCTTTATCTTCTATATCTTCTTCTTCTTCTTCTTCTTCTTCTATATCTTCTTCTTCTTCTTCTTCTTCATTTTCTTCTTCTTCTTCTATATCTTCTTCTTCTTCTTCTTCTTCATTTTCTTCTTCTTCTTCTATATCTTCTTCTTCTATATCTTCTTCTTCTTCTATATCTTCTTCTACTTCTTCTTCTTCTTCTTCTTCTTCTTCTTCTTCTTCTTCTTCTTCTTCTTCTTCTTCTTCTTCTTCTTCTTCTTCTTCTTCTTCTTCTTCTTCTTCTTCTTCTTCTTCTTCTTATTATTATTATTATTATTATTATTATTATTATTATTATTATTCTTCATCTTCTTCTTCTTCATCTTCTTCTTCATCTTCTTCGTCTTCATCTTCTTCATCTTCTTCATCTTCATCTTCTTCATCATCTTCATCGTCTTCTTCTTCTTCTTCATCTTCTTCATCTTCTTCTTCATCTTCATCTTCTTCATCATCTTCTTCTTCATCGTCTTCTTCTTCTTCTTCATCTTCATCTTCTTCATCTTCATCTTCTTCTTCATTTTCTTCATCTTCTTCATCTTCTTCATCTTCTTCTTCTTCATCTTCTTCTTCTATATCTTCTTTTTCTATATCTTCTTTTTCTATATCCTCTTCTTATTATTATTTTTCTATTTCGTCTTCTTCTTTTTCTATATCTTCTTCTTCTTCTATATCGTCTTCTTCTTCTTCACTTATTTCTCTTTTATATATTTTTTTTTAAAGAAATGCAGCTATTTTTGAGCGTAATAAATAGCTGGTGGCGCACGCATGTTGGAAGCGCCATTGTATGTGCTCCCTGGCAGTGGAAACACACAGACAGCAGGAGGTAAATTCAGCAGCAGGAGGAGGAGGATGAGTGTGTGGCAGCAGGCAGTCAGGTAGGTAGGCAGCGTGACATAATAGCCCTGGTACCTAACGTTGATACCAGGGCTGTAAATAAACACAACAGGAGGTCCCAGACAGCGGTCGTGCAGCCCAGATCGTGTCCAATACACAACTGGGACAACACAGTTTTCAACCCGGGCACCTCAGAAAAATTAAACCTTTTTTTTTTTTTTTAATGGTTTACTTTTTTTTTTTTTTTTACAGCAAATTACACAGATATAGCTATTGTTGGACGTAATAGCTGGTGGCAGAGTGGCAGCAGAAGGTAATTCTGTGTACCCTGGCAGTGGGAAACACAGACAGACAGCAGCAGCAGGAGGAATGGAGGAGTAATGAGAGTAGCTATTGTTGGACGTAATAGCTGGTGGCAGAGTGGCAGCAGAAGGTAGTTCTGTGTACCCTGGCAGTGGGAAACACAGACAGACAGCAGCAGCAGCAGGAGGAATGGAGGAGTAATGAGAGTAGCTGTTGTTGGACGTAATAATAGCTGGTGGCAGAGTGGCAGCAGCAGAAGGTAAAATCTGTGTACCCTTGGCAGTGGGAAACACAGACAGGCAGCAGCAGGAGGAATGGAGGAGACTGTAGTGTGAGTGTGGCAGCAGGTAGGTAGGCAGCGTGACATAATAGCCCTGGTACCTAGCGTTGATACCAGGGCTGTAAATAAACACAACAGGAGGTCCCAGACAGCGGTCGTGCAGCCCACATCGTGTCCAATACACAACTGGGACAACACAGTTTTCAACCCGGGCACCTCAGAAAAATTAAACCTTTTTTTTTTTTAAGTCTGTGCCTCTCGGATTTACAAGCCCTACTCCATAGAGCCAAATTAATCCATGCCATGCACTGATGAGGATCAAACAATCTGAAACAGTCTGTATGCATGTTGGATTATTATGGCTCTGTACATATTAACAAGCTGACACATCATTGCATTCTAGCGGTTCTGGTGGTGTGTTTAGCTTCTAAGGGTACAATGGTTAATTTGCATATATTCAGCAGTGGTGCTCTGGGAGACATCTCGAGCTCACTCCAACCTGAATTATCGCAAATTCTTTCTGTTTTAGGAAAGCAAACTTTTGGTTTTTTTTAATGGTTTACTTTTTTTTTTTTTTTTTTACAGCAAATTACACAGATATAGCTATTGTTGGACGTAATAGCTGGTGGCAGAGCGGCAGCAGAAGGTAAATCTGTGTACCCTGGCAGTGGGAAACACAGACAGACAGACAGCAGAAGGGCAGTACACAGCAGCCCACTGTAGATGTAAAATGTGTGGCTGCAGGCGACGTAATAGACAAAGTGAACCAGGCTGGCTTAGTGAGCAGGAGCCGGGAGGTGGTAAAGGGTGGTAAGGCACATTAACGATGGTTCTTCCGGCAGCCAGTTCATGTCCCCCTCTCGCCGACAACAGGGGCCAGGAACTCGCCTTCCACCCACGGCTGGTTCATCTTGAGAAACGTCAGTCTGTCCACAGACTTGTGAGACAGACGTGAGCGTTTCTCGGTGACCACGCCACCAGCTGCACTGAAGCAGCGCTCGGACAGCACGCTGGAAGGGGGGCAGGACATCACTTCCAGGGCGTACTGCGCCAGCTCGCTCCAGATCTCCAGGCGCTTGACCCAATACTCCATGGGATCAACAGGGGCATCGCTGTCAAGCCCGCTGTAGGACCCCATGTAGTCAGCCACCATTCGGGTCAGGCGCTGGCTGTGACCGGAGGAGGATGCTGCTGCATGCACCTCCTCTCTAGTCACTGCTGCCGGAGCCTCTACAGTCCTGTAGAGCTCGTTGCTGAGAGACAGCAGGTCTGTGGGGCACTTGCTGCTGGATGCAGGCACCTGCTGCTGCCTCTGTGCTGGCTGGACAGTGGGGGTGGAAGGCTGGGGGAAGGCTTCCTCCAAGCGCTCAACAAGGGCCTGCTGCAAGCTCCTTATTTGTTGCGCTGGGTCTCCTCCTGCAGGCGGCAGGAACTGGCTCAACTTCCCCTTGAGGCGTGGGTCCAACATCATGCTGATCCAGATGTCCTCCCTCTGCTTCATCTGGATCACCCTGGGGTCCTTGCGCAGGCACGTCAGCATGTGCGCTGCCATTGGGAAGAGGCGGGCCACGTGTGCTGGCACATCGATGGCAGTGCTGTCCTCATCCTCCTCCTCTGCCGCCTCATCCTCTCTCCACCCCCGCACCAGCTCAGCTGTGCTGTGCTGATCCCCCTCATCAGCAGCAAGGTCAGGGACCTCCACCAAGTCCTCCTCCTCCTCCCCCTCAGAGGTGGACTGTGCAGCTGCTTGCCGCTCCTGCTGGTCCAAGGCTGTCGCTCCCTGTTCCAGCAAAGCATCGAGGGCCCTGTTCAGCAGACAAACCAGGGGCACCCACTCGCAGACCATTGCATGGTCCCTGCTCACCATGTTAGTGGCCTGCAGAAAGTGAGCCAGCACTAAGCACACCTGCTGCATGTGCCTCCAGTCATCATCGGGGACGATGGACGGGATGTTGCTGGTCTTGTCCCTTCTCTGAGCGGCAGGAAACAGTGGCCTGGGCAAGGTACTGGTTGACAGCGTGCTTCTGTTCAACCAGACACTCCAACATCGCCAGGGTGGAGTTCCAGCGAGTTGGAACGTCAAGGATCAGCCGATGGCGTGGCAGCTCCAGCTCCTTTTGCACGTCTTCCAGGCTCGCACAGGCTGCAGCCGAGCGCCAGAAGTGACGCACAACGTTCCTTGCCGTTTCCAGCAGTTCGCCCATCCCCTGGTAGGTGCGCAAGAACTTCTGCACCACCAGGTTCAGCACGTGGGCAAGACAGGGGATGTGGGTCAGGTTTCCCCTGTCAATTGCGGCAACCAGATTGGCCCCATTGTCGGCCACCACCTCTCCGACTCTGAGGCCTCTGGGGGTCAGCCAAATCCTCTCCTGCTCCTGGAGTTTGGCCAACACATGGGTTGCCGTCAATTTGGTCTTCCCAAGGCTGACCAACTGCAGCAGTGCTTGGCAGTGGCGGGCCTTCACGCTGCTGCTGAGGCGGGGGGTTTGGCCAGGTGTGCCGGAGGATGGCAGAGGATCGGAGGAACCTGCTGCAGTTCCCCTGACCCTGCGGGGTGGCACCACCCACTGTGTTGCTGCTGCTGCTGTGCCCGCTGCTGCTCTCCAATCCTCACCCCCTTCCACCAAGCTGACCCAGTGGACAGTGAAGGACAGGTAGCGGCCTGTCCCGAAGCGGCTGCTCCAGGAGTCCATGGTGACGTGGACCCTTTCACCAACAGTGTGCTCCAGCCCTCGCTCCACATTGGCCATCACAAAGCGGTGCAGTGCAGGAATGGCCTTGCGGGCGAAAAAGTGTCTGCTGGGGAGCTGATAGTCTGGGGCTGCACAAGCAAGCAGCGCACGCATGTCGCTCCCCTCCTGCACGAGCGTGTACGGCAGGAGTTGGGAGCACATGGCCCGTGCCAGCAAGCCGTTCAGCTGACGCACGCGACGGCTGCTGGGAGGCAGAGCCCTAACCACCCCCTGGAAGGACTCGCTCAAAAGGCTCTGGCGTGGCCTTTTGCTGGCACGGGAATCAGCGGACACAGCAGAGGAGGCCACTGAGGACTGGCTGCCAGAACAGGCCTCAGTGTCGGCGGCAGGAGTTGCAGAGGGGGGAGGAGCAGTGCGTTTCCGCACTCCTGCTGGTGCTGCTGGAGGAGCAGGAGGGCGGGTGGCTGCTGTTGCTGCTGCTGCTGCTGAAGGCTGTGCAGTGATGGGTGTGGTGCCACTGCCAGCACCAGATGCCTTCAGCCTCTGGAACTCCTCATGCTGGTGGAAATGTTTCGCAGCAAGGTGGTTGATAAGCGAGCTGGTGCTGAACTTTAAGGGGTCTGCACCTCTGCTCAACTTCCGTTGACAGTGGTTGCAAGTGGCGTACTTGCTGTACACTGTGGGCATGGTGAAAAATCGCCAGATTGGTGACAAAAACAACCCCCTACGGCCTGGAGCCGCTGCTGCCTGTCTCCCTGTGGTGGTTGGGGCGGGGGCTTGGGTGCGGCTGGTGGTGGTACTGGCAGATGCTGCTGCTGCTGCTGCTGCTGAGCCTGAGACACCAGCAGGCTGTGGGACCTGCCTACTGCTGCCAATGCTTGCAATGATGCGCCTCCTTGCAAGGCCCACAAGCGCATCCTCCTCCTCCTCCTCAGAGCTGCTGATGATGACATCCCCAGGTGCTGGTGGTGGCGGCACCCAGTCTTTGTCTGTCACCACATCATCATCATCATCATCCTCCCCCTCCTGAAACATGTCCTGCTGGGATGATGACCCCCCGAACTCCTCTCCTGATGCATGGATGGGCTGCTTGACTGTCGCCACAGTCTTGCTGTCCAATCCCTCATCCCCCAAAGTGCCCATCAGCATCTCCTCCTCCAAATCGCCAACAACAGCAGACAATACCCTGATGGTGCCTGGGGTAAAAATACTGCTGAGTGACAGGTCGCCAACTTGTGACGGTGAACTGGCCTCCTCCCCAGGCCCTGCTGGGCGGCTGCTGCAAACAGGGGTGGTGGTGGTGGTGAGGGTGGAGGCCTCGGATGCAGAGCTGATGGCGGGCTGCTCATCCTCCGTCATCAGTTGCACCACAGTGGCTGCATCCTTTTCCTCAATGGGACGTTTCCGACCCGGCTGGAGGAAAATAGGAGCAGGTACTACACGCTGCTGCTGCTGCTGCTGTGTCTCTGCAGCGTGAGTTGCTCCTGCTGGGCGGCGCCCAAGGCGTCCACGGCCAGTGGCTATAGGAGGAATGTTAGCCACTGACGCAGCTGCTGCGGAACTGTGCATGGTGGCACGGCCGCGGCTTGCCACTATGCTGCTCCCTCTCCTCCTGATTCCCTTGCTGCCCTTCCCCTTGCCCAAACCGCGCTGGCTGCCACTTCCAGACATCTTTGATGTTTTGGGCGTAAACAAAAAAGTTTTTTAAAAGGGCGGGTGAAAAAGTGGGGTACTTTAATGGAGTGGGTTGGTGGGTGAGGTGACACTAATCACTAAGTGATTAGATCGCTAAGTGATTACTAGTACAGTACTAATACAAAATACAATAATTCAGTAATCAGTATAAGTGTGAACAGTGAACAGTGAGTGTGTCCCCTAGTACACTAACTAGAAAATACAATAATCAGTAGTAATCAGATTAAGTAGAAGGAAATAGAGTGTGTGTGTGTACTGAGTGCACGCACACACACACGCAGGAGCTAGCCTATGAACAGTGACTGAGTGTCCATAGTAGTAAGTAGTAAGTAAGTGTACAACTAGAAATTACAATAATCAGTAGTAATCAGAAGGAAATAGAGTGTGTGTACACTACAGACAGTGAGTGCACGCACACACACACGCAGGAGCTAGCCTATGAACAGTGACTGAGTGTCCCTAGTAGTAAGTAGTAACAGTAAGTACAACTAGAAATTACAATAATCAGTAGTAATCAGAAGGAAATAGAGTGTGTGTACACTACAGACAGTGAGTGCACGCACACATACACACAGGAGCTAGCCTATGAACAGTGACTGAGTGTCCCTAGTAGTAAGTAGTAAGTAAGTGTACAACTAGAAATTACAATAATCAGTAGTAATCATAAGGAAATAGAGTGTGTGTACTGACAGTGCACGCACACACACACGCAGCGCAGGAGCTAGCCTATGAACAGTGACTGAGTGTCCCTAGTAGTAAGTAGTTAGTAAGTACAACTAGAAATTACAGTAATCAATAGTAATCAGAAGGAAATAGAGTGTGTGTACTGTGCACGCACACACGCAGGAGCTATGAACAAACAGTGACAGTGAGTGTCCTAGTACAGTTACTACAAAATACAATCACTCAGTAGTAAAGGTAGGACAGCAGAAACACTGGTATAATAAACTAACAGAGGACAGGAGGACAGCTGCCCACACAGGCAAGGCCCTGAGGCCTAAAGCAGTGTGAGCTTGCCTGCAGCAGCTGTGTCTGTCTCTATGTAACACACAAGCTACTAACTAAAATACAATGTCTATCTAACTAACAACAATATAGGTGTGTATAGGAGGTGTATGTGAGCAAAAACGCTAGGTAGTTGACCACAATAAAGCTCTTGCTAAGCCAAAGCACAAAGGAGCAGATCTCTCTCTGTACAAAGTCAGGCAAGGACGGAAAAACGGAACATGGTGGCCGCTATTTATAGGGTAGAGGCTGGCCAGGGTCCCCCTCTGTGATTGGCTGCCGTCAGAGGGCCTGGGAGCCCTCTGATTGGCTCTAAGGACATCAATCTGTGCTATGACGCTATTCAAGCTCGGTATTCGAGCTCGAATAGCGCTGTTAGCTCGAATAGCTCGAATAGTGAATGGGCTATTCGAGTTCACTCGAATAGCCCATTCGAGTAGCTGCAGCTATTCGAGCTCGGTATTCGAGCTCGAATAGCTGAAAAAAGAGCTTGAATATTCGAGCTACTCGAATATTCGAGCTCTGCTGAGCACCACTGCTGTGCACAAGAGTTGTCAGAGATCTTAAAAATCTGATTCGCCATCATCACAATGCATCACAAAACAATTGTGCACTCGTACCCACGCCGCAGGATGATGGAACTGAACACTCGTCGCTCAAAACATTATCGTCGTTGGAAGAATCTCACACAAAATCGTGATGTGGGTATGAGCTTTTAGACTAGTCATCAGACAGCAAACAGTTTCTGATACATACCAGCCGGTTTGCAAGAACACTTGTATTCTTCAATGGTATCCTGACCATCCATATTTACAAGTTACATTTAGATTTGCACAGGATGCCAAAAACCCCACTGAATAAGATTTCCATAGTTAGTCCTGTGAGTAGAATGTGTGCTATAACGAAGGATTCAGTACCAGGAATGTGACTTGAAATGTTTATTTCAATGTAAAGAAAATGATAGGCTTTGCGATTCTCACAGTGCTTGGCAGAAGCCCCTTCCCCAATTATCTCATTTTACTTAATAAAAAGACTACACGGACATTTGGTATTCTAAGATATTCATTAATGTGACATTGTATATGGCACAGGGCAGGCCAAGCCCACAGCTGAATTGATTGGAACACCTGACATATTGATTGGAACACCTGCTCCCAATTACCCACTTTTCCAGTTGTTATCATTCTGCAGTCAGATTATTGAACGCTCATATGGTACAGTGAGTGTCAGACTGCATAAAATAAATGAGCAAAGGGCTTCATTAGGTCTTATGAGGGCAGCACATATGTAGTACTTAATTCTGCCATGTTAAAGTAATATATATATATATATATATATATATATATATATATATATATATATACATATATATATATATATATATATATATATTTATATATATATATATATATATATATATATATATATATATATATATATATATATATATATATATATATATATATACATATACAGTGGTGTGAAAAACTATTTGCCCCCTTCCTGATTTCTTATTCTTTTGCATGTTTGTCACACTGAAATGTTTCTGCTCATCAAAAATCGTTAACTATTAGTCAAAGATAACCTAATTGAACACAAAATGCAGTTTTAAATGATGGTTTTTATTATTTAGTGAGAAAAAAAAAAACTCCAAATCTAAATGGCCCTGTGTGAAAAAGTGATTGCCCCCCTTGTTAAAAAATAACTTAAAGGTGGTTTATTACACCTGAGTTCAATTTCTGTAGTCACCCCCAGGCCTGATTACTGCCACACCTGTTTCAATCAAGAAATCACTTAAATAGGAGCTATCTGACACAGAGAAGTAGACCAAAAGCACCTCAAAAGCTAGACATCATGCCAAGATCCAAAGAAATTCAGGAACAAATGAGAACAAAAGTACTGTAATTGAAATCTATCAGTCTGGTAAAGGTTATAAAGCCATTTCTAAAGCTTTGGGACTCCAGCAAACCACAGTGATAGCCATTATCCACAAATGGCAAACACATGGAACAGTGATGAACCTTCCCTGGAGTGACCGGCCGACCAAAATTACCCCAAGAGCGCAGAGAAAACTCATCCGAGAGGCCACAAAAGACCCCAGGACAACATCTAAAGAACTGCAGGCCTCACTTGCCTCAATTAAGGTCAGTGTTCATGACTCCACCATAAGAAAGAGACTGGGCAAAAACGGCCTGCATGGAAGATATCCAAGGCGCAAACCACTTTTAAGCAAAAAGAACATTAAGGCTCGTCTCAATTTTGCTAAAAAAAACATCTCAATGATTGCCAAGACTTTTGGGAAAATACCTTGTGGACCGACGAGACAAAAGTTGAACTTTTTGGAAGGTGCGTGTCCCGTTACATCTGGCGTAGAAGTAACACAGCATTTCAGCAAAAGAACATCATACCAACAGTAAAATATGGTGGTGGTAGTGTGATGGTCTGGGGTTGTTTTGCTGCTTCAGGACCTGGAAGGCATGCTGTGATAGATGGAATTCTACTGTCTGCCAAAAAATCCTGAAGGAGAATGTCCGGCCATCTGTTCGTCAACTCAAGCTGAAGCGATCTTGGGTGCTGCAGCAGGACAATGACCCAAAACACACCAGCAAATTCACCTCTGAATGGCTGAAGAAAAACAAAATGAAGACTTTGGAGTGGCCTAGTCAAAGTCCTGACCTGAATCCTATTGCGATGTCGTGGCATGACCTTAAAAAGGCTGTTCATGCTAGAAAACCCTCAAATAAAGCTGAATTACAACATTTCTGTAAAGATGAGTGGGCCAAAAATCCTCCAGAGCGCTGTAAAAGACTCGTTGCAAGTTATCGCAAATGCTTGATTTCAGTTATTGCTGCTAAGGGTGGCCCAACCAGTTATTAGGTTCAGGGGGCAATTTCTTTTTCACACAGGGCCATGTAGGTTTTGAGGTTTTTTTCTCACTAAATAATAAAAAACATCATTTAAAACTGCATTTTGTGTTCAATTATGTTATCTTTGACTAATAGTTAACGGTTTTTGATGAGCAGAAACATTTGAGTGTGACAAACATGCAAAAGAATAAGAAATCAGGAAGGGGGCAAATAGTTTTTCACACCACTGTATATATATATATATATATATATATATATATATATATATATATATATATATATATATATATATATATATATACATACATGTATATATATGTATATATGTATATATATATATATATATATATATATATATATATATACGCACACACACACTCACACACACACACATATATATATATATATATATATATATATATATATATATATATATATACATGTATATATAAACACACCCATTTCATTGCAAAGTAGATGACCATAATAAATCGTCGCAAATAGCAAGATTATTACCCTATAGCATTAGTGCTAAAGAACTTTTTCTAAACAGCCCCAAGATTGGTTTAAGTAACACGGACTAACTTATTCATTACAAAATGTTAAATCTGTCGAGTCCCCAACCCTCTCCCCCCCCCCCCCCCCAACACACGATCCATTTGTACCAATAAACTGTACTGTTTTCATCCACAACCTTCCTATTCCATTCGCAAGCATCACTTGTGGAGCACATCCTGGGCAGGGCCGGATTTACCATAAGGCACTGTAGGCACGTGTCTACAGGCGCCTGATGATGGAAATGCTGCTGACTCTCCTCCCCGACCGACTCCCTCCCTCCTTCCCTATGCAGATTCATGATGAGAGTGTAAATGAGAGGTTACTCACCTTGCTCTCGGCATTCCACTGATGAGATCTACCTTCAGTTGGGGCACCTTTAGCTACTTAATATTGAGGATACTTCTGGCTACCTAATACTGAGGGGAGTAAGGGAGAGGTGAAAGCTGGACCAGCCAGTATATTTGAATTGCAGTTCAGTGGGGTCTGTAGGTTTATGGAGGACGATGTTTAGGGTGCCAGGACATCTGTGCCTATAGGTTCCTGTGGTGTAAATCTGGACCTGATCCTGGGCCCAACTTTATGAGCTCGTGCCCTTAACATTCACCCTAGGGATCAAGTCACAATCCCTACAGGTAAGGGTTAATGTGTGTGTGTGTGTGTGTGTGTGTGTGTGTGTGTGTGTGTGTGTGTGTGTGTGTGTGTGTGTGTGTGTGTGTGTGTGTGTGTGTGTGTGTGTGTGTGTGTGTGTGTGTGTGTGTGTGTGTGTGTGTGTGTGTAGGAAAATTAAGGTAACCATACATTATTTTATCTTCCATCAAACGAGTAAATGGTTGACTTTATCAGCTATAGTGTGGTTGATCAAAAGTCGATCAACTAGTGGCCCACTAGAAAATGATTGAATGGAATGGGCGATCATACAGTTAGATCGGCACCTTTAGGGTTAGACACACTATGTTGTTTGTGGTCTTTGTTAAGGTGGCCACACACCATACAATTTCCTAAATTTCTTTTCAATTCAAGGATTACAATACATTTTTCTGATTGATTGTAACATTTGAAAAATCTGACCAATGTACCACACACGTGTTCAGTAGCTGATACCCCCTTTTACATGAGAAATCTATTCCTTTTCACAAACAGACCATCAGGGGGCGCTGTATGGCTGATATTGTGGTGAACCCCCTCCCACAAACACATTCTGAGTACGTACTCTTGGCAGTTTCCTGTCTGTGAACCCTGTTGCATTGTGGTAAATAGCTGTTTACAGTTGTTTCCAACTGCCAAAACAGCAAGCAGCAGCTACATCACCTGCCAACAGTAAAAATGTCACCATGTGATAAATGTCAGAATATAAATCAGGGATTTAAAATATTTTACCATGGGCAAACACTGACTAAATCATTTATACATAATTATTGTAAAAATGAAGCACTTTTTTATCACATTGTTTTCACTGGAGTTCCTTTTTAAAGAGAACCTGAACTGAAAACAAAAAGTCAAAATAACCATACACAGGTCATACTTCCCTCCTGTGTAGTCTACTCCTCAATCTCTTTCGTCTCTCCTGCATCCCATTTGTCCACTGTGATCATTGGAATTCTCCATCCTCCATTTTAAAAATGTCTGTTACCCCATAACAGCTTCCTGGTCAGCTCACTGTTAAACTGTAATATCACCCACTTGAGCCATAGGGAAACATGGCCATTACCTTGAACATTCAGTTGTAACTGACAGCTGCTGATATATAACTGACAGCAACTGGTATATTTCAGTTCTGACAAAATATTTTCAGAACTGGAAGGGATCACTGTAAGAAGAAAATGGTGAGCTTCTGAGAGAGACTGGCAGTGAGGTTAGTATGTAATATTCATTTGCGGCTACGTCATGTGTTTATTTTAAATAATTTTACTCGCTACAGGTTCCCTTTAAGCCTCTTTTCCACAGACAGTTGAACTGTGTGCTCAGCAAGCAGTTACCAGGCAGCAGTGAGCAGTTACCAGGCAGTAGCAAGCAGTTGCCAGGCAGCAGCAAGCAGTTGTGAGAGTTTGAGAGGCATTTCACTGCCTATCAATTGTCGGTGGGAAAGATGCCTAAAACTTACCAAGCATGAATTAGTGTCCCCAGAAAGTGGTCCTTTAATTGTGACTCCTGTTGAGGGCAATTAGTGATCTGCATTATTCAATGCACACTGTAAATGCTGTGGAAATAGCTCAACTGTACAGTATATAAGTGTATAATAATGAGCAAGGTTTTTACCTTTGTCTGTGTCTCCATTAAGGGGATTTCCCCAATTCCCCTCCCACTGATAGCAGGAAGTATCAGAAAACCAGGACATTAATGAAAACCTGAGGAAGGTTTTAGAGTAAACCTGAGATGAACTGATGCAAAGAAAGCATATTTACTTACCTGGGGCTTCCTCTGACCCCCTGTAGTCTGTCAGCTCCCTCACCGTCCTCCCAGGCCAATCTACTGTTCTCCTTTAAAGACTGCAACTCAGCCGGGTTGTCGACCACTGCAAATGTGCTGCTCCAGACTGTGCGCCTCCTTCAGGGCTGCCTTCAGAAATTTCTGCAGCCCATACTGTGAAAACCTGCGGGCCGACATAAACCCGAAATACGAAAGACTGGAGAAAGCGAAGTCAGAGCAGAATGATTGGGGGGCTGCAGGAGAATCCAGAGAAGAGAGGACTCCCATGCTGTGGAGTTAGATGAGTTATGAACATTACCCTGGTGATCTGCAGGCCTGCTCTCACATTACACACGCTCCCCCTGCCCCTCTCCCCCCTGGGTGCACATCCCAGCTGCGGCCGATCACAAACTGCAGCTGGGGCCCTTGTGGCACTGCCTCTGTTTTGGCCCTAGCCTCATCTTAGGCCCCATACTGATGTCCCTCCTGTAATTCCTTATCAGCGGCCCTGGCTTCCTTTATCATGCTCCCATAGCGAGGAGTGTTCTGCGCAAGCGCTGTTACAGCCTTAACAATTTGCATATGTGCAGAACACTCCCGACAGCAAAATCGCGATCGGGGGTGTACGTGGCTACTACTATGCATGTGTAGCAGTCCGTGACTAAGCCAAGTCACGGACTGTATGGGGCTGACAGCAGCATAGCGGATAGGACTGGGAAAACTTTAAAGGATACCAGAGCCCAAAAGAAGATGAGAAAAGGGGAAACAGGCATGTATTGTGAGCTATCCTGATGTTCACCGCTCCCCCCTTTCTTCTTTCTGCCCCCCTCCGTTACCTGTAATTGAACTGTGGCCCCGTCTTCTGGCCAGTCAGGACTCAGTGCACCTGCGCAGGCCGGGCTGCACGCATACTACAGCATGCAACTGCGGCCTGGAACGCTCTGTACATGCGTTTGATGTCACAATGATGTCACACGCATGCGCTCATGACCGCAGTTGCGTGCTGTAGTATGCGTGCAGCCCGGCCAGTGCAGGCGCACTTGAGTCCCAACCAAGCCAACTGGAAGACAAGACCACAGGACAATTACAGGTACCGAAGGGGGCAGAAATGAGAACGGGGGGAGCGCTGAGCATCAGGACAGCTCACCATACATGCCTGCTCCCCCCGTTTCTCATCTTCTTTTGCGCTCTGGTATCCTTTAAGGGAGTGGACAGACTGCAGGGGGGGGGGGGGGGGCTGATGGGATGTCCTAGGTAAGTATAAATCCTTTGCATCAGTTCATCTCATGTACACTTTAACCTTCCTCCACTCTGTCCAAAACTAAAATACAATCATTTTGGCTGTAGTTCCCGTTTGTGATAGCAGCCAGCAGACAGTTTGCACACAAGTATTGGGAAACCTCCACTGCCCTTAACACGAAAGAGTTAAACAGAAGTCGCCAGTACAGTACAAGCTGGCCTGTTCAACACATGTACTGACAACAGAGTCTCCAAGGTCCTTGGGTGAAAGCAGGCTATCAAACGGCAAAGCAGACTTCTATTCCAATTACTTTCATATTAGCTGCTGTCCATTGCTTCTGACAGGTAGGAATTACATCTCACAAGGTAGCCTCCAGATTAATGACTTCCAAAATTGCTATTTAATTGTTAAGGATTGAGAGGTTGAAATGGGAGGTGGATGCAAAGATCTTCATCATACACCTGTGATTTGGAAGTAGCTCTCTTTTCTCTCCCCCCCCCCTCCTTGTCTTGGTTGTATTTCTTTTTGTTCAGCACGTGGGTAGTGATTGGTTGATGATAAGTGACACTTCCATCAGAGGATGGCCTTGCATGCGGCACGCACTCACAGCTGAGGCAAGGCTGAAATTAATAATCTGCGTGAGCAAATACACAGCTGCTTCTTCCAGAGAGGGATTCTATTAACGAGCTCTGAATTCTCATAATTAGCCGAGCTCTTTCTGCAGCTGCCCGCCTGACCCCCGCATTGGAAAAATGATGGGTGGTATTCGGCCTCCAAATCAATCTTAACCAATTACACTAAGAATGCTCTCAAATCTGTAATCATCGCCGAAGATCATTGAATTTTATATTCATTGTGTTGCTCTCTATCCAGGACAATGTACAACGTAATGTAGATACAGTATATAGGAATAAATAGGAGGAATATTGGTTGGGGGTCTATTTGAATTCAAACAATGTGTTTAATATAACAATATATCACGTAAAAAACTGAAATTTAGAGTATTGTGAGGAGGGCAAATAGTTTTGAGAACACAGTATGATAAGGAATCTTTTAGAAGGATAGAATGTGGGACTTGTTGTCAGAGGCGTCAGTGCTGCTCGGATATACCTTTTCAAAATCCGGATCCAATTCGGATCCGGATACCCCGCTATCCAATCCAGGTCGGTTATCCGCGTTCGAAAATTTCCGGTCCGAATCGGATATCCGACCCTAGTATCCGGCGGATTTGGATATATACGGACAGAAAACTGGAAGTGGCCTTTAAATTGCTTTAAAAACGTTTTTTGGGTATATGAAGCATGTAGCATCATTATTTTGTAAAGGGGAACACTAATTGATGATGTGAGGACTTAAAATCCCCCCCTCCCCAAACAAATGGCTGTCAATTAACATTAGGCCTGGTTCCAGACAGCGGTCGTGCAGCCCACATTGTGTCCAAAGTCCAACTGCACAACTGGGACATGACAGTTTTCAGCCAAGACACCTCCAAAAAATTATGCAGCAATTGTGTTTTGGGTTAAATATAGGTGGTATCAGTGGCCTGTGGCACCCTGGCCTGGCGGTGGGAGCTGCATAGGCAGCAGGAGTAGGGCAATGCAGCAGCAGCAGGTGTAATGTGTGTCAGGAGCATGCCGGACGTGGAACGTTGCAATTGGCACTTAGCATGTGTCACGTGGCACTTGCAAGAACTGACCCTCAGCTCTGAAGTTAAGTCTTGACATACACCTTGTATTGCCTACAGGCATTAAAACAGAGAAGGAGAGGAAAAGTGAGAAGTTATGATAGAAACCCAAAGGGTAACTTATATAGTTGACAGTGACGTCACGCACACAGGCAGCATGCTGGAACCTCTGCCTGCACTCCATATCGACCCATCAACCCCAGCTGTTCCATGGAGGTGGAGCTATATTGCATGGTCACGCCTGTAGCTATTACAGGTCACTGAGGGGTTGAATTTTGTGCTGCTGCGGGAGAGCCATTGAGACGAACATGGGAGACGGGATATTTCCAAACACTGGTTTGGAAGTTTTCCTCCAAGCAATATAAAATGGTGTTCCCCACCACTGTACACATTCTCTCCTTTTTTAAAACAGCAAATGTGCCTCAGACATTCTGTGGGCTTCCCTTGTCATTTTATTGCATTTTCCTGCTGCTGTTGTGCTCCAGAGGAAAAAAAAACTAGAATTTGTATCCTATTGATATCAACGACATTCAGATCGGATTCTTTCTAAATCCCGAACATGTTGACCCGCCCAGCTGAACAGTCCATGAACCCAACCGACATATTCGAGCAACATTACTAGTTATCAAATTTTAAACTTGATAACCAATACAGTCCGTAAGATGCCCCTGAGCATAAACATTGGCCAATGGAAAACAGAATCCATTTTGTAGTTTGCCCCATTTTGTTTTGCTTTGCTCGTTTGGAGCGAGGTTAAATCTGATGCTGCTAAAATATCAAGAGGAACACAGCTTATCTGAAAGAGAATCAGCTTCAAAGCCTGCTGAGGTTACAGTTCAGCTCATAAAAGGTAAAATAAAGTGACTGGAGACTATGAAGCCTTTTTTTTGGTGAGAGAAATTGCTGTAGAATTGTAGTGTGGGCTGGCTGTGCACTGATGTGAGGAAATAGAAAGTCATATTTAACAAGTCTTTCAGCAGATGATGTCTCTGCTCACATCTGAAGCTTTCTCTTCAGAACAGGGAGAACTGACATCGCAGATACACGCTGTCATGTATTTCAGACTCTTAAGGCACATTCTCTGCAATGGCAAGCTGACCTCTTAGATATGTTTTTAACCTATTTGCATCAGCTACAGTTAAAGGACCACTGTCACGAAACTTTGTAAAATTGAAAATACATACAATTAAGATGTACATTCGTCTCAGAGTTAAATGCACTATAAATTATTTTTTTTCTTTGTTGCTGTCACGTACTGTAGGCAATTGAAATCTGACAGCTCAGATAAGGTCAATAGGACTTCCTAGAAAGGACCTGTACAAAGATGTTGGCCAGGCGTTCCATTTGCACAGAGTTGGGAGTTGGACTGAGCAACTATGATTCGGTGAGCGCTTTTGAAAATTTAGAAAAACCCTAAGAATATCCCACGAGGAGATGGACTAATCCAAAAACTTTTAGATCTGTAAAATGTTCACTCTGTACTGTAAGAAACAGGAACATAGGTGAAAAGTAATTTATAGTTAATTTTATTCTGTAAGAAATCTACATTTTATATGTATCTATTTTCAATTTTAAAATTTATTATGATAGTCCTTTAACTACTTCTTGTTCTTGTAAGTAATATTACCCAATGAAAGCCTAGATTGTCCTGAGAAAAAAAAAATATATTATCCGTATTTTCCTGCGTACAAGATGACTGGGCGTATAAGACGACCCCCAACTTTTCCAGTTAAAATATTGAGTTTGGAATATACTTGCCGTATAAGACTACCTCCCCTCTTCCAACACACACCAAATCAAAAATAAAAAAAAAACATCATATACTGGTGCTATGTATGAACAGATACTGGTGCTGTACTGTATGTGGTACCCAGTATATAACAGTATATAGGCGATTGACTGGTTGGATTGGTCAACTCTCCCTCTCCCTAAGTGGATTGGTCAGCTATCCCTGTCTCCCTGTTTATCAAAGCGGCATGGAAGAATAGATTGCGCTGTGCCCATAAAACACACCTCTTTCTCCCTTCTGGCCCATCCTTGTATCCTATTTACAGTACCTCCTTCTCTGCCTCTCAGATCTCGCACATGTGTGCATGCACCGCTTCACTACAGTTCTCAGCAGCAAGATCTGAGAGTCGGTAACAGGATAGGGCACATCACCCGGCATCAATGACATTTGGCGTATAAGACGACCCCTGACTATTCAGAAGATTTTCAAGGGTTAAAAGGTAGTCTTATACAACAGAATATACTGTACTTTGGTGGCAGAAGTATTGGTAATAAACAGTTATTGCTGTATCAATAGTGACACAGCCAAAACGTCAAAAACTTTGTTCATGAGAAATTATGGGAAAAATGTATAATTATCATAAATACTATTACTTTCACTGCCACTAACGCACTATTAATGGAGGAATCCCAAATATTCTTAAATCTGAATCCAGATCTGAATCCCTTGCCGCAGCCCCGCTCTCTGTCAGGGTCTTGGTCCTCCCCTCCATAGTGGCTGCCGACCTGGTGGACTCCTTCAGCACATGCGCTCCTATGTGGCCATGCCGCTCACAGCTGCACTCCCGTGGCCGGGCCGTGCTGCCCAGGTCACTACGGAGGGGACCCCAGTGTCCAAAGAGCGAAGCTGCGGTGAAGGACACATAGGCTTCTTTGGGCTGTAGGAAGCCACAGGTAAATAAATCAAATTTTCTTTTATTTGCCTCATCATGTATACATTAAAGTGCTATAAAACATACTTTTTAGCTAGAACGTGTAAAAGGTTTCATTATTATATTATTATATGTGAAAAGAGGAGATTATCAGAAATCTAGTCAAAAAATGTAGCCCAGCAGGTATCATTCATGAATAAGCTCCTGCAGTCATGCTCCACTCTATAAAGCCATGGTGGGTTTTCTGAAAAACAGTGTCCTTTAATGAAGAGAACATTGTCAGAAAGCCTATTCTAGGTCAGCTCCTGCCATCAGGTATCACTGTCAGCTTTTCTACTCAAGCGAATAAATGTAATTATTATATTGAATGGATTTGAGAATAATTTAATGAAAGACTATGCCAATCTGACAAGTGGAACATCCCTTCCCCAGTCACAACTGTATACTTTTCCGTCTCGTGCAGTATAATAACAGGTATAAAATACATCATTAACAATTTTCATGGTTCCAAAGGTTATAAAAATTGAGACATGGACAAGAAAAAATTAATTGGTCACCTGGGGCGTCTCTTTTTATTAATATAAAAATAAAGGAATAGGGATTAAGCCAAAAACATAATTTGAAACAGGAGTTTTTATTATTTTTATTTTTCTGTTCCCCTTAATGGTGCAGTAGAAGTAGGAGTAGTAGTCAAACGCTTTATAAGCACTCAGTAAATTCTCACCTTTCAGACAACACACTATCATCATATGTTACCTTCTTTAGCTTAATATGTGGCATGGAACCAGTAAGGCAAGTAACAAGTAAACACAAGGGCTGTGAAATACTATGGAGCTTACATCATTGCCATTGTATTTGCATGAATGAAAGCACTACTAAACCTATTATTGAAGTTGTTAAAGTGTACCCAAGCCAAAGCTCGGATACAAAATAAGACACTTATCTAAGAGAAGGAAGTCTCAGGATCCGATTGAGGCTTCCTTCACTGCTTTGATGTCCCACGTCGATGAGCATCCCTACGGGGCTGCCCAGCGTCTCTTCCTGATTTATGGCCCCACAGTAGCCGCACGACTCCACCCACAGGCTCTGTGTTACTGGGCATGCACCTGCGCGGCCATACATCAAGGAGAAGAGCTGTGCAATCCCGATGTGGAGGAGGGCCACACAGCCTCAATAGGATCCTGAGGTTATCCTCTCTTCAAGGTAATGTCCTATTTTGAACCCAAGCTTTGGCTTGGGATTACATTAAATTCAGAAAGAATGTTTGTATAGTGTCAATTTAAAGTATTACTTTTGGCTTTGCATTTTCAATTTTAAAAAACCTTTTATAGGTGTGTCTTTCTGCAACTGCCCATCTATTCATACAGATGTAAGTCCTCTGCATTGGATGGTTTCCTGTTTAGAAAGTAAAGTCCTGTATACTCCATCATCTACATCCGGTGAAGTGCAAGTATGGGCCTGCATGTGTAAGAGGCTGTGCTAGCGCAGTGGCTGAAAAACTGAGGGATCTTCTCTTACATCTGAATACAAACATTTGAAACCACCTTCAACTACATGCTTCTACACATTAATGATCGGAAATATAGATCTCCCTACTTTTGCACTCACATGGTTATACATGATTGACAAAGGTACGTTGCTAATAGAGTTTAGCAGGCTATATTTGAAACATCTAGCAGACTTTTTTAAGGAGAATTCTTCTGCCCCTAGCAACCAATAGAAATTAGAAATTAGGACATCCTCTTCCTTATTGTCTGGATTTGATTAGATTTTTGGTTATTATAAATAAGAGGGTAATATTGTGCAGATTTGTAAATAATTGTGTATTACTGTTATTGGAAAGGTTGATATTGTGCAAATTTCCACAGAATTCTGCATACTTCTACTGTTATCCTAAAAGTTAGTACTGGCATTGTGCACATTTGTACATATGTTGCAATATTTATGTGTTTCTTTAATTGTAAATCCTGCATTGTGTGCATTTCCAAGTTTTAGGTATGGAGTCGCACTCACTCAGCTTCCATCAGTCTCAGATGGTCAGGTGTGCAGATCAAATGGTCCCGGACACCATGGGACCCAGAAGACTACAAAAGCAAGGAATGATCCGCACCACCTTCAGAAAAAGCTTATTAGTTTCTATTCGAATGAACAGAATAAGCTTTTTCTGAAGGTGGTGCGGATCATTCCTTGCTTTTGTTGTGTGCATTTCCACTCAATTCCATGTTGCTTGCTTGTATTTTCAAAAAAAAAAAAAAAAAACCCTGCCTCAAATGTGGCAGTATTGCAAAACGTTTCACAAATCTGTTTTTTGCATATTTGCTCATCCCTAGTCTCTAATCATGCTTCAGAGGAACACATGCACTAACCTTTATTGTAAAAACAACTATCCAGGGGCCAAGAACACTTTAAAATAATGAACTATACCATACTGTAATAAATACAATTGCTTTTTTACAATATTCTTTAGTGAATGATTTAGTCAATGTTTGTTCACTACCTTCCATCTTAACTTTCTCTGATTAACTACTTTAAGGCCGCCTCACGCCAATGGGCGTGACCGCAGCGGCAGCCCCAGGACCGCCTAAAGCCAATTGGCGTCAAGTCCTGGGGCTGCACTCTGCAGGAGATCGCACGCAGGCTGCACGCGCATCTCCTGCTCGGGGGGGGGGGGGGGGGGGGAGATCCGCCCCGCCTCCAGTCTCTGACTCAGCGGCAATTGCCGCCCGGAAGACTGTTAGACGGCAAAACCGCCGTCTTCTCTGTTAGTACAGCACTGCGATCAGCAGCAGCGCTGTACTGGGGACAGCCGTGTGACACGGCTGTCCCCCTGGGGGACAAGAGAGCGATCGGCTCTCATAGGCTGAAGCCTATAACAGTCGATCGCCTGATTGGCCGGCTGGGGGGAGGGAGGGGTTTTCTAAAAAAAAATAAAAAATGTAATAAATGATGAAAAATATTTTAAAAAACTGAACATAAATATTGATAAAAAAACAAACAACTAGGGGGGGAATCAGACCCCACCAACAGAGAGCTCTGTTGGTGGGGGGAATCACTTGTGTGCTGTGTTGGCCTTAAAGCTGTAGTGGCCATTTTAGTAATAATTAGCCTGGTCTTTAGGGGGGTTTACCACTGTGGTCATCAAGTGGTTAACATTCTTAAATTTATCAGGGATGCCGGCATCTTCACTGCAGGCAAGGCAAATCACTGTGGAATGTTTTTTCTCTTACTGTAAAATGAGTCGGAATATAACCTGATCTCCCATATTGCTTAGGGCAGAAGGCTATGTCGCATCTGTCCTAGAGTGATCTGGGCAGAAGGCTATGTCACATTATAGCCTTGGCAAAGCATTACTAGGAGGGTGAGATTACATACTGATATACAGCAATATATAGATCTAAAACTATTTCTGAAATATTAAAAGTGGACCTAATCTCAGGACTTCCTCTCTGCTGTATGAGATAAGCAGCAGCATGACAACCTTTTATTTGTTGCAGCCCACAGAACTGCAGAGTGGTTACTTCCAGGTTTCATGGGAACACAGAAACTGCCAACCCCGTGTTTACATATAGCCTGTCTGAACGCGGCACATATCAGGCAGAGATGACAGCTCAAATTACACTGGCTCATTACTTCCAGATAAGGGATAGCTAGACAGGCTGTTATCTCTAAATACACACTGGGTGGGTTTCTCTGTGTTTTACTTCTCTCCTGTGAAAGCGTTAAGGTCCTCTTTAAAGGTGCATACACACGTTTGATTTTATGCCCGATTGTCATTCAAACCGGACGTTTGAACAACTTGTCATTCAAACAAAAAGTCATTCAGACTCCTTGTACACAGACGACAAAACGTTTTAAATGCTAATTACAGCTAATTTAAATGTTGTTTGACTGGTCAATGGACTGGATGGAACAATAAACCAGATCAAAAGAGTGATCAAACGACTTGTATGAATGTCTATTATCACACGCCAAACTGTAGCAAACGACGGGTCCGTCAGACCCTCCCGCTGGGCGGACTTTCTGACGACAGTGGCACGTGTGTACACACTGTTGGCAGACTGATAAGACAGATCTGCTGAGGCCCTGACATGCCAAAGAGCGTTTTGCTGGTCGTTTTTTTTTTTTTTTATTTTAAACACCTCTATTGACTACAGGAAAATTGTAAAATCATGCAATCACGATTTTTTTGAAAATCTCCATCATAGCAATTGTGCCATGATTTTAATGTAACTCAATAGAGGCATTTTTAAAACAAAAACAAAAACGATCCGCAAAACGCTCCTTGGTGTGACAGGGCCCTTAGTGTCTAAGCGGATCAGATAGCCGCCAAAACCGCCGCTCCTGTGGGCCGCACTGGCTCCCTTTCTCTTTCGTGAGCTCTGGGTCACAATGCTGCCCAGCGTCCATGGAGGTGGGGGAGCAGCAGGGGGGGGGGGGGGCGGCCAGGGAGAGAGAGAGATGCTCAATGGTAGCTCTGGAAACCCTGCCGGAAAGCCCCTGGTGGGCGTTTTGAACAGGGAATTCCTCTACTCTGAGGCAGAGAACATGCCTCTGTGTCCCATCTGCCCCCCAAGGAACCGCCTCTGGTTCTCTTTAAAGTTTATCTTTAAAGTGGATCTGAACTCTTGTACGGGGCAGACAGAAAACATAGAGAAATGCACCCTGTATGTATTTAGAGAGTTTAGCCTGTCTCTTTCTCCCTCATCTGTGACTTATCATTTCCATCATTTGATCTCTCATTTGTGTCAGCTCAGGAATCTCCTCTGCCACGGGAGAGAAGCTAATTTGTAAAACAGGATGTTAACAATATGTCTGCTTCCATGAAAGCAGGAAGTAGATGCACTGCATATTTATTGCATGATTTGTATCAGCTGTAACAAAGAAATGTGTTTCTTTAAAGGTTATTATGCTGTTGCGTATCTTTTAGTGCAAAGAGGAAGTTCAGAGTTCAGGTCCGCTTTAAACCTGTATGTCTATAAGATTACTCAACAGAATGATAGTTGAGGATTCTTTTTCTACCTGCTACTAGATGTAAAACAATATCTTTTGTAAATATACAAAGGTATTAGCTGACTCTTGACAGTTTTTAAAGGATTTATAACAGTCTTTCTGACCATTATTTTATTTTTTAACCGCAATAAAAATGTGAAACAGATCACCAGATGGAAAAAAAGAGATCTGAAGTTTTCTAGGGATTTGTCCGTGCCACTGAAGAATTGAATCAAATCTTCGCCATGGAAAAATGTTTATATACATTGAGTAAAATAATGTCACTTTTGTAAGGATCTACACACAGCATATCTGCATTCTGCATAATATGTAATCCATCTCCAAGGCTATAATAAAGGCTCTCTCTCTAAACAGTATTTTCAAACAGCAAACTACAGTTTAAGTTGAAAATTGCTACTTATTGCTTTAGAGTGGCTTTTACAATCTTCTCCATTTGTATACATTATATACTGTACATTGTAGCATGTTAGATCACAGTCATGTTTCTCATGGTAGTTACTGTGGGTGGTATGCTGCAATATATGACAATAACCATGTTCAATTTATATATTTTTTTACAATATTTACTCAGATAAATTCCATTGGATATAAATTATTGCAAACAATCTAGATTATATCTAATCTGTGCAAATCTCTATTTTAATTTAATTGCAGCACGGTGGAGTAGTGGTTAGCGCCCTCGCCTTGTATTGCTGGGTCCCCGCCTGGTTCTAATCGCAGCCAGGTCAACATCTGCAGTGAGTTTGTATGTTCTCCCCGTGTCTGCATGGGTTTCCCCCGGGCACTCCAGTTTCCTCTCACATCCCAAAAACATACAGATAAGTTAATTGGCTTTCCCCTAAATTGGCCCTAGACTACGATACACGCACTACACGATACATACATAGACATATGACTATGGTAGGGACTATATTGTGAGCTCCTTTAAGGGACAGTTAGTGACAAGACAATATAGTCTGTACAGCACTGCAGAAGATGTTGGCGCTATATAAATACTAAATAATAATAATTGCTGGTATATAAGTACTTAAGATGGTTTCATCATTTCTGGAGAGAGGTTGCAGTAATATCCTTTCATTTTGCTGTGGGGTGACAGACCATGTATAGCACCCTTAGGGTCCATACACACTAAAAGCGCTTTTCTGAGCAACTTGCGATTGATTATCGGTTTTTAAAATCGCTCCCATTCACTTTCATTAAAATCGCGGTAAAAATTGCGGGAAAATTGCTGTGATTTCACGATCACATACACGGAATTCGCTGCGATTTTTCTGCGACTTTTACCAAGATTTTAATGAAAGTGAATGGGAGCGATTTTAAAAACCGCTAATCAATCACAAAACGCTCAGAAAAGCGCTTCTAGTGTGAAAGAGAATCTGAATTAAAAAAAACTAAACAGATACTTACCTAAGGAGAAGGAAGGCTCTGGGTCCTATTGAGCCTCTCTGTTCCTCTCACGGTTTGCTTGTAACTTCCAGCGCTGGCTCCCCCATTCAAACCTCCCACCACAGGAGGTTTCGGAAGTCTTTCTGGGGCCCGAGTGCTCCCAAAGATGGGCAGCTCCATACTGCGCATGTGCGAGTGAGCGAAAGGGCGTGCTTGAGCATGCACAGTAAGGAGCGGCCCGCCTCGGGCTCCCAAAAGACTTCCAAAGCCTCTTGCAGTGGCAGAGAGCAGTCTTCAACCCATTGGTTGGAGACTGTTAACGGGGGAACCAGTGCTGGGATGCAGGGACCATGAAAGGAACAGGATGGCTCTATAGGAAATAGAGCCGCCCCTTTCCTTAGGTAAGTATCTGTTTTGTTTTTTTTATTCACTTCAGACTCACTTTAAAGAGGAACTGTAGTGAAAATAACATAATTAAAAAATTGCTTATTTTTTAACAATATTAATTAAAAATTATTGGGCAGTGTTTGCACATTGTAAATTTGTTTCCTCTGCCTAATTTACATTCTGAAATGTATCATCATTTTAGTCCTTCCAGGTGATCTCTGTGAAATACTGCTTGCTTGGCAGTTGGTAACAGATGTCATTTCACACAATACAAGGAGGTTCACAGACAGCAAACTGACAGGACCATGGGCATGACATCACACTGTGGCAGGGATTTCACCACATTATCAGCCACATGGATTCCTCTGATGATCTATCGAGAACACACAAAGATTTCTTGTGGGAAAGGAGGTATTGTCTAATGATTAGTCTGAAGTTCCATCTTAGGTTAACCACTTCAGCCTATAGTGTTGTTTCACCTTATGCATCTGAGCAACTTTCACCTCCCATTCATTCGCCAATAAATTTATCACTACTTATCACACTGAAATGATCTATATCTTGTTTTTTTACGCCACCATTTAGGCTTTCTTTGGGTGATACATTTTGCTAAGTATTATTTTATTCTAAATCCATTTTAATAGAAAGTACAAGAAAGAAATGGAAAAAAAATCATTATTTCTCAGTTTTTAGCCATTATAGTTTAAAATTAATACATGCTACCATAATTAAAACCCATATATTTGATTTTCCTATTTGTCCAGGTTATTACACCGTTTAAATTATATCCCTATCACAATTTATGGCGCCGATATTTTATTTGGAAATAAAGGTGCATTTTTTTCAGTTTGTGTCCATCACTTATAATTTAAAAATTATAGTAATATACTCTCTTGACATGCATATTGAAAAAGTTCAGGCCCTTAGGTAACTATTTATGTTGTTGTTTTTTTATTGTAAATTTTTTTTTTTTTATAAAAAAATGTATTTGGGCTATTTTTGGTATGGGAGGTAAACAGTTAATAAATGTTAATAGTTAATAAATGTTAATAAATGTAAGATTATGTGTTTGTTGAATAAAAAATGCATGTAGGTGTAGTTTTACTATTTGGCCACAAGACAAGACCACAGTCCAAAAGTCCTCGAAGTGAAAGTTCTCACTTCCAGGAAGCATTAGAAGGATGGGAAACTTTTTTTTGTTCCGAAAGACCACGGCCTCTGATAAGAGATCGTCGTTTTTTCTGCCGGGGACTTAGTTTGATGAATGGGAACTATCGGAAGGTGGCGGGAGCGCACAGGAGTGCCCGGTGGAGTGGTAGCAGCACAGTCTATCTGGACGGATATATCCGTCCAGATAGACTTAAGTGGTTAAAGTTCTCCTTTAAGTAGTAAACCATATTCAGTCAAAGCTACTTTTACGTAGATAAGTGTGATTTCATTAGCCATATAGGTTGACACCATCTATTGGGCACCAAAAACTTTAAATTTAGAGTTAAGACGTAGTTGCATGAGAACTCCTACCTGTCACTCATAGTGGTCCTCCAATCCAACCTGTGATCATATTATGTGTTAAACATGTATTAGCTAAAGGCTCGTACACATGCTAGGTGGATGTTGCCCAATGTTTTGGTCCAAAAAACCCTTTTTCAAGTGCTCAAGTGCACTCTGCGCAAATCCAGGTTGAGAACCAGATCTTTTTTGGGATATTGGATTTTGCATGTTTGGTGGATGCAGGTGCTTCTAGTTAAGGCCCCGTTCACACTGCACGCGTTTCCAGCCGCGTTTTGGAAACGCGTGCAGGTGGCCGACACGCACGACATCAGACATTGCATAGAGTGCAATGTCTGATGTTCACACTGCATGCGTTCCGGACCTGTGCGGTCCGGAAACGCATGCTGCACGCATTTTTTGTAAAAACGCATGGCTGTCCCATTCACTTTTCAGTGATGGGATCAGCCACGCAACGCATACGAACGCGGATGGCGTGCGTTCGTACGCGTTGCGGTCCGCATGCGTTGCGGTCTGCGTTCTGCAGTCTGAACGGGGCCTAAGACCCTGGAAAGATGAATTGTTAGAGAGATGCTATATTACTTAATTGCATTGTTTGTATAGGAGCCTCTGTAGGAATCTATGTTTTGTTATGTTTGGAGTATATACTCACCTACTAATAGTGGAACATATTGATGGGTCTTGCACGGGTTATGATTAGGCACTCATGAATTTATCTCACATATTGTACCAGATTCATGTTATACTAGATTGACTGGGAAGTATCAAATCACTATATTCCCTATTCTAAAATTGCTGGTTTCCAGTCTAAATTAAATTTGTGGCAAAATAATAATGCTGCAGTTATCGTTATATTGATAGGCATTTGGCCAAGCTGTTTATTTGTGTATCTACTTATAGTAAGCTGCTTTTATTGAGAATGTTGTGTCTTTTGATTTAAATGGTGGATAAAAATGACCGTTAACATGTTTTGTTTTGTTTTTTGGTTTTGTTTTTTTGTAACAAGTATTTGCAGAAACGCATAGGCATTCCCTCCTTTTAGATTTTTGTCTTGCAATACCTTACAGTTCCATACCGAGAACCTCAACCCATTTATCCTCTCTTGTAATAATTTAGGGATTAAGGGCTTCTTATTAGCATTATAATTGGGATGTGATTGTAGCTCTAGTTACTTTGATTTTATTGCATAAAATAAAAAGAGAAGATTGAGTGTTTTCAGTGAGCTAATAGTTAGCCCAATGCATGTGAACACCATTACATACCATACAATACTTTTAAATATAAAGAAAAGCATACCAAAAACATTTTGTCATTTGTAACTGGCCATGGCTGTATTCATTAGGGGGAACCCAATCCACAAACATTATACATTAGCTTTACTGATGACCATGAAATTAACCATCCCCTAAAATGAAATAACAACACTGTAGTGTGTTACCATCATCAAGAACGCCCAACAGAGGATGCACCAGAATCAGAATTGCATTTATTCGCCAAGTACGCTAAGTGGTGTACCCGGAATTACTTGTGGTGCACATGGCAATAGCAGCAGTACAGTGTGACAGACATTACTTAGAAGATTATGTTATGTTACATTACATACATACTATACATTAGTACAATCAGCTACAGAGGTGGGAAGCATGCATTCAGGGGGACTGATGGTTGGGGAAAGTGACAGGAACGTAAAGTTCGGTTAATGGTTCGATGACCAGGGACTGGTGGGGCACGATCAAAAGATCTGTGAGTAGTTGACCAGGGACTAGAATGTCACCGCCTAGCAGGAGGGGCTGGGGTTCAGCAGCCGGACAGCCTGGGGAAAGAAGGAGTTTTTGCGCCTGTTGGTCTTAAAGGGAATGGCTCTGTAGCAACGTCACAATGGAAGAAGCTCGAAGAAACGACTGCCTGGGTGGGAGGGGACTTGCAAAACCCTAGAGACCCTCGTCCTCATTCTGGCAGAGTGATGGAGGTCAAAAGGTGGCAGGGGCGAGCCTATGATCCTCCCTGCAGTGCTGATTACTCTATTAAGCTTGTACTTTTCACTGGCAGTGGCCATTCAGCAGTAGCGGAGTAAAAGCTGTGGAAAAAGTTTGGCCTACTAGAGAAATGAATGGTGCAGTTTTATACTGCAATCACTAAACCCATCATGACATCTATGACTGTCTAGTCCGGCTCATGTTACGTACAAGAAAAAGGTGAGACTGCAGCACATCATCCAGTCAGCAGAAAGAATAATTGGCTGCAGCTTACTTTCCCTTCAGGATCTTTACGCTAGCAGGTGCAGAAAGAGAGTGACCAAGATTGCCTCTGACCCCTCTCACCCAGCTCACTCCATCTTTCAGCTTCTACCTTCAGGAGTGAGATACCATGAAGGGACAGCCAATTTGATATCAATAGTGGCTCAGCAAATTGCAAGGAATATGATGGTATTGTCTTTGAATCTATTTCTCCCTTACGCATTAAACGCTCCACACCATTACATCGTGCACGATGGTTTGACTTCTCCTTAAAAGGAACTAAAGAAAGGGATGCAAACTGGAATGGCAGTTGTGCAAACATCAGAGTTCAAAGGGAAAATACTTCCTAATTCTTCACCAAAAGAATTACCAGGCAAAGATCAACAAGATAAAGTACTCTTTTCTATCACAGAAAATTGCAAAAACATCCAACACACCTGCCCAGCTAATCCTCACAGTTGACAGTGTATGTAACCCATCTTGCTAGAAACCCAACATCACATCTTTAAAAAAAAAAAAGCTAAAATTAGACCACTTCTTCACAGACAATGGCCTCAATTCACTAAGATCATGCTGGAGATAATAAGGCAAGAGAAAACTTACCTCCACACAGTGAGAGAGTTATTTTATCTCTTCATCCCTTAAGTTACCTCCTCTGTAGTTAATTTACCTCCTCTGTAGTTATTTTCACACGCAGTTAATTAACAGCCTGTCTTTAACTCTGGAGTTATTTTAAGGATTGGAGAGTTAACTTAAAGACAGAAGAGTTAACTTTAGGTTTGCCTAAGGTAAAATGTTTCCAGAATACTACATGCCTTATCACCATGGTAACAACTCTACAAACGTTATTAAAGACAGGAGATAAGCTTAGTGAATTGAGGCCAATGTCTTATCTATTTGATTTGCTATTAAATCCACAACATCGAAAACCTATGCAGAGCCTCATAATGGATGCCATAATGTCCCAAACATGCTTCTAAACTTTTGCCAGACTATCTGCAACTTGGACCCTGACCCGACACAGTTCATGCTGAAGTGTTGAAATGACCTGACCTGTTCAGGCCAGGATTTCACAAAATTGTAAACTGTTCCTTCCAAGCAGGGAAGTTACCTATCCGTCTGAAAGGAGCAATCATCAGGCCGCTGTTCAAGAAACCATCCCTAGATCCGGATATTCTGAGCAGCTACAGACCTGTCTCCAACCTCCCCTTTCTGGTAAAAGTTATTGAAATGGCTGTGTATCTTCAACTTGAAGCCAGGCTCTCAAGAAACAACAGCTTTGACTCCCTACAATATGGCTCCAAGAAGCACCACAGTTTGGAAACAACCCTTGCTTAGATTTGCAATGACCTGCTCAAGGTGAGACCTATGGAAGCTGCCATATTTATTTATTTTTAAAACAATACCAGTTGCCTAGCAGTCCTGCCAATCTTTCTGGTCAGTAGTGGTTGATTCATACACCTGGAATAAGCATGCAGCTAATCTTGTCAGATTTGTCATAGACATCTGATCTGATCTGATCTGATCTGATGGGTAGCACAGTGGCGTAGTGGTTAGTGCTCTCGCCTTGCAACTCCGGGTCCCCGGTTCGAATCCCAGCCAGGTGAACATCTGCAAGGAGTTTGTATGTTCTCCCCGTGTCTGCATGGGTTTCCTCCGGCACTCCGGTTTCCTCCAACATCCCAAAAACATACAGATAAATTAATTGGCTTCCCCTAAATTGGCCCTAGACTATGATACATACACTTCATGATACATTCATAGATATATGACTATGGTAGTGATTAGATTGTGAGCCCCTATGAGGGACAGTTAAGTGACAAGACAATATACTCTGTACAGCGCTGCGGAAGATGTCGGCGCTATATAAATACTAAATAATAATAATAATGCTTGTTTAGGGTCTATGGATAAGGGAGAAAGTGAATCAGCAGGGCAATCAGGCAATGTGCATTATTTAAAAGGAAATTAACATGTAATCCTCCATACCTCAGGTTCCCTTTAACTGTTATTTTAGTTGTTCTGCCCTTTCTAGGCATCAGCAAAGTAAAAACAAGCAATTATTAAAGTCATATTTTTACGGAAAAGGACCGCTGATAATGAGGATTTTAACAAGATGATGTTATGGAAACAGTGATTGTCATGCAGATATACTAGCTGTCTGTAATTGTAAAAAGGTAAATAATGTTTGCCCAAGGCTATCAACAATGTCATTTTTTATTACTATGTCTTTATATACATCTAATACATTCTTTGTGCCGACCACATAAAAAAAAATATAAGATTCAATGCAGAATCAATTGTTGTAAGGTTCATTGTTTAGCTGTTTACCGCATTAACATAATGCAAACAATATCTTGATGTCTCCAGATTAATTATTTATTTATTTTGATATTGTTCAGCAGTAGAATGACATATTTCCAGGAATCTGGGGGAATTAAAACAGTAAAACACTCAAGACATTACTAACTATTGGCATATTAGCAATTATTACTTCAATTAGCAATGTAAAACTGATCCGTACTGTTGAGATGACCTGCTAATGGATTTAAATGCTTTCAAATATTAATGTACTTTTTTTTCCCTAAGATGAATTCAAATCTGAGTTTCCTGGAACTGCTAAAGGCACAGAGGCTGGCAATACTGGTGCATTATACAGAGAGAGGCGCACAGTTAATTAAATGAATACTTAGGATTACGCTATTCACTTTAGCTCCACAAAATTATTTTCATTGATTTTTATATTTGAAGCCAATGATTTAATTTATTTCAGCTGTGTGTGTGTTCTGGTGTCAATCAAATCAAAGGCATTGAGCTGAAATCTTAGCATGAAGCAATACACGGAATACACCACCGAAATGTAATAATACCGTATTAGAAAAAAAGGATTCCATATATTAAACGAAGGAAGTATTTCATTATGCTTCGGCAATTGCTCTCTTTTACTATGCGGACTTAAAACGGAAACTCCGGGGATCGTAGATTGAATATATCGTTCTGTATGTTAGCTCACATTTCGGCATGTTTTACACTTCAATTAAAAATAGAACTTGCTTCCCCTTTTGAATATATGGTGTGAGAGTGGGCTTCTCGCGTTGGAGGGCATCTTTCCAGCTGCTCTGGGATAGGGCAACGCTTGTAGAAGCGTCACTGTTCTGTTCCACAAGCCAACGGGAACATGGCATTAAGGCCCGTACCTGATGACCGCCGATACTTTGCACAACGAGCAATCGTTTCCACGATCTCATGATGTGGCTACTGACGTACGATTGCAGAAAACAATGTTTAGCGTCATGCGGCCAATACAACTGTAATAGCAGATCAGATCTTTAAGATCCCGGATGACTCCACAAAAAGTACCATGATCGCTTAACTTCCTGTTTGCACCCGTCGTGTAACGTGGTGTGATGTCACGCATACCTGCCAACCGGAAGTTGGATCATGGAGCACTCGTCACTAGGGAGATGCCGCTGGATCCATCTTTCGTTGACGGGTGGTGAGTATTTCGCTTAAGACCAGGCTGGAGGAACTTAAATCAAACCTTAGCAGAAAATAAACTGATGAGATTAACAATTGTATTTGTCCTACTTCTAAATAATACTCTCCTGGAATCTCCCAGTTTTATTTTATGTTTAATAGTTTAAAAAAATGAACCCTAATATAGGGGTCAACCACCCCCTCTTAATTTTTGCACTGTGCATTGAGCCTTTTTTGCTGATGAATAAGTCCAAATCAGAGGCCGTGTCCTTCGGACTATCTGATAAACAGCAGGCTTCCTTGGCTACTAGCTTCAAATTTAAACTCAAGCAGACATGTATGAAGTATTTAGGTGTGGTTATAACCCCTTTCATGATGGGTGGACCTGGTGGCTGCTCTTGTCTCGCTCTTCCCCTTGAAGTGTCTTAATGTGGTCCATGACCCCTTATTACCTTCAGGAGAACAACAGTCTGTCGTAAGAGATGCTCTCTGTATCTGGAAACCCCTGGCTAGGAGGTTCAGCTTTCTTAGCTTGAGGTAACGCTTCTTAATGGTTCTTGCTGTGCCATAGAGATTCCTTGTCTGGTTGTGACACGACTAGCTGGAGGGAATGGGAGGTAAGAAGTTTAATCATGGTTGGAGATCTTATCAAGGACAATAAGTCCTTCTCCTGGCCACAACTTCAAGCTAAATTTGATCTTTTATTAGAGCTATTTAGATTCTTGCAGATGAGAGAGTTTCCCTCCTGAAGAGAGTGAAAGAGGGCCTTGAGACAGTTTCAGGAGGGGAGGATTGGCTAACGAGTTTCATTCCTACACGCACAGACCAGGCCTGGTTAATTTCATGTACTCTTGTCAGGTATCAAAGGTTGAAGGACTTAATGGTGTTAAGTCTTCATGTGACTTCCTTGTATAAATATTTTTTTGCTAGGTATGCTGGGTGACCTACCTTATGGTAATAACAAATGTCCATTAATTAGATTGTTGTTCTTTTATGCTAAAAAAACAATATCGTTAGAATTGAAAAAGTCTACGGAACCTTCTATTTCTACATGGAAACAATTAATAAACTCGGCATTACCCTTCTACCAATTACCGTATTTTTTGGACCATAAGAAGCACTTTTTCTCCCATAAAAGTGGGGAGGAAAAGTGAGTGCGTCTTATGGTCTGAATGCTACATTCTGCCTGTTGTTCCAGTGTCCCCCCATCTCCCCCCGCACATTGCAAAGCCCCTTGGCAGCCTCCGCTAATGCACACCACACTAGCCCTTTACTTCAACTCCCACAGTGTACCTGTCATCACTCATCAGCTGTGATCAGCCCTGCGGGACTCCAAGCCCTCATAAGCGGCTACATGTGTTCTCCGTGCACCGCTGCAAGTCTCTGGCTGCTGCTGGGTATGATCCACGTGGTCGGCTTGCACGTGTCTTTGGGGGAGCTGCGTGCACTGAAGCCCGAAGTGTTGTGAGAGCTGACCTACCTGCCTGGCTGGCAATGGAAGGGGAGTCAGCTATCGGCTCACAGACCGGGACCACCAGACACTGCACGGGCATCTCCAGCTTCTATCACTTCCTGGTCTCCCATTTGTCACGCGGGGCTACAAAGCCCCCACCTGGATTGGCGGCCAGCCCTGCATTAGATGGCGATTGGCTGAGCGGTATTTCTAGGTCCCGCCTCCTGAGCTATCCCGGCCTGTAGTAATGCTTTCCATTACTACTGGCCGGGTTAGGAAGTGATAGAAGCTAATGATGCTGGTGCAGTGTCTAGTGGTCCCGGTCTGTGAGCCGATAGCTGACTCCCCTTCCATTGTCAGCCATGCAGGCCAACTCTCACAACACTTCGGGCTTCAGTGCGCGCGGCTCCCCCAAAGACACGTGCAAGCCGACCACGTGGATCATACCCAGCAGCAGCCAGAGACTTGCAGCGGTGCGCGGAGAACACATGTAGCCGCTTATGAGGGCTTGGAGTCCGGCAGGGCTGATCACAGCTGATGAGTGATGACAGGTACACTGTGGGAGTTGAAGTAAAGGGCTAGTGTGGTGTGCATTAGCAGGGGCTGCCGCTTTGCGATGTGCGGGGGGAGATGGCGGGAACACATCTGATGATTTTGGGAGTCAAGGGCTGGAGTAGTGTGCCTTAGCTGGGGCATCCTCACAGCATGCAGGGAAGGGAGGCACAAGCTGTGCTTCTCTCCACTCGGTGTTGCATGAGTTAGCCAGGCTGGGAGGAATACATGGCAGGGAATGGGGATGCATACTTGGTGATCTGGCTCTGGGTTTGGAAAATTGTTGCTGCATAAAGCAATATTATCCTGTGGCTGCAAACATTTACACGAACATGACTCTTGGCATGCAGTCCCTGGGAACTGGCACTGGGAACAGGTGAGATTGATCCTAATCCACCTACCACCCTGGATCATTCCTAAATTATGCACCAATGACCCTGGATTATGTGTTGAGTTACCACTTTATGAATGGGTGGATGTGCGATTCCTCCCTCCACAGTAGTGACACTGTGTTTAAGTGTTTGGGGGAAAAGGGTCCACAAGACACCCCTGCACCATAGAAACACTAGGTTAAGCATTTTTTCCCCCTGGTTTTTGCCCTCTAATCCTAGGTGCGTCTTGTGGTCCAAAAAATACGGTAACTTGGATGGCTAGAGGATCAAGCTCAAAATTTACTAATGTCCTGGGGACCTGGCTAGATAATACTGCCTCTGTTTCTCCTAATCTAGACATTACTCCAAACATCATTGATATGTTATAAAGTCTATAAATATTCATTACCTCTTACTCCAATGTCAATACTGTCTCATTATATACCTCTAATTGTTCAACTCTGTACTGTTTAATGTACTCCCCTGTCAACTGAAATTGACAATTACACTTATGGCACTGTCACATGACTGTTTTGTTTTGTTATTTGTTTATTGAAAATTCAATAAAAAGACTTAAAAAAAGGTTGAAGGACTTGGAGCAATGCTTAACTGGCAGGCTCACTTGGGGACCCCCTGAACTCTGGAGGAAACCTCTGGAGGAATGGGAATCCACAGGGCCACTGTGGAAATAAGGCAGTCTCACTGTTTGCTGCATGCTGTTGCTCAAGCCAGATCTCCTGCACGGATGCTGCCTATATCACCTTGACCACCTCGTAGACCACCTGGAGAGCCTGGTTCCCAGCTGAGTAAAGGGTACACAAGCGAATATCGGCTTGGTACATCTGACAGCCGCACCAGTTCCAGGTGAGACCTGTCCTGGATAGGGCAGTGTCCTATTGTAATCTGTGTTTCTCAGAGCGCTCTTTTCTTTTGCTTTATTTCTGCATCTGGGTGGGCACCATTGCTAACGAGAGAAACAAGGAAGAATATTTGTTGGCAGCACTGAAGCCAAGAATCCCTTTAGACAGACTCATAAGAATATTTTAGCCTGCCACAGTGAAGAAGCTTACACAAATAATACAGTTGAATAACTGAAGAAATAGACCTTCAATATTGTAACAATTAAATGTTTGGGTAGTTTCAGAATGGAGTATTACAAGAGCCTTTCGGTGACAGGTTTACTTTAAAGCTTCCTTTTCATAAACCAGTTGATTGCAATGTTATAGCTTGGATAAAGTGGACCTTTAGTGCAAAATAATCACTAACATCACGAGTCACTGTCCACTTGCAAGTGTAGAATGTGAGACCGGGCTTGCAGTATCTGTCGCAGGCAATCACTTTTTTAGCCAACCTGTTACTTAATGTTCGGCAGCACATAATGTCTATTGGTGACTTAATAGCCCAACTGAGTGAAATATACAATTTGTGGACAGTTCCTAGCATCTCCACTTACACAGTAGCAGTACTGAGTGGTTTGAAAATAATCACAGCGGGAACTTATAAGCAGAGCTTGTCTAAGAGACATCACACCTACTCTGCACAGGAGTGAACCAAGGCATAGAATTCACGTTTTCTTCCTATTCCAGCTCCCACATTACATGGGAGGCACATCACTACATAAGTGACAGTTTAAAAGCATCTTATGCTATAATTAATGCTTTCTGTGTTGAATTACATCCTCGCCGTTTTATTTGCTAGCTGTGACTATCTGCTTCTAACTATGATGTGATGTCGGAGCTATCATAACCTGACCAACGTTATATTTACTTAAAGGGGCAATCTTTATATAGAGACTGTGGCGTCTGAAAGGATATTTTAACTAAGAGCTAAAAAGAGTTCTACAATCTTTATTGCTTCAATGGACCCTGTTTATTCAAAATAGATTTTTTTTTCCCTTTAACAAATAGCTTCTTTTGGTATTTAGTTTGTTTTATGACATGGCTTTAAAGCTGACAAAGAGCTGTTTTATAACTTTTTAAAAAGTGTACCCAAGTTGGCATGTGACATGATGTGATAGACTTGAATGTACCATGCCAAGCATACAAATAACTAGGCTGTGTTCCTTTTCTTATTTTTCTGTCTGGAAGAGTTAACCATTCAGGTATGAAACTGACAGTTTTTCTTAAGTCGGGACCTAGTCGGACTATAGCGTAACCCTCACTAAAAAGGAATTACAGCCATAAAACTGTTGCCTGGCAGAAAACAGCTTCTGAGTGCAGGGGAGAGATAAAAAAAGGCCAGTAGTTCACATATTTTAGCTCTGAGACACTGAGACTGTGTGAAAGACTGCATTATTCATATGAAACATTAAAACAATAAAACTATTTTTTTAGCTTTTAAATAGTGATGATAATAATTTGCTAATTATGATTGTGCAAAAATGTGTGTATTTTTTGCAATTATGCCTATACATTGTGGTTTTTGAGATAATTGATTTTGAAAAAGCATAGGAAAAAGGGTTTTTAAACCTTCATTCTTCTCAGTAAAAATCCTTTTTCCTTTGCATGTCATGCAGATGGATTACGTTTACATGCAAAATTAAGCACTTCTCTTCCCTCAAAATGAGTATCTACGTCCCTGCAAAACCCCTCTACAGCTCTCAGAGACATAGATACTCGTCCTTTTCCGCCGCGCACTCCCGCTCGTTCACACGCTCGCTCCTGTGCTTGTTCTCATTGTTGATCATTAGAGGGGAGATCAATGAATATGAACACAGTTCCCATTCAATAATCTAAGTCCCCATGTCAATGATCGCCAACATCAATGAGATGCCTGCAGTCATTGTAACAAACTGAATTACACATGCACGCATTACTTCCTGTACGCATATTATTAGTACGCAGCAGGAAGAAAATGTGCAAGGAAATCTAGTGGCCAAATAGTAAAATTACACCTACATACATATTTTTTAAGAAAAAGACTTATACATAATCTAAAATTTACTTCTTATCTCCCACACTCTCCCATAAATACCTAAATAAAACTTTTGCATAAGAAAAAAAAAAATTACAATAAAAAAAAATACATGAATAGTTACCTTACGGACTGAACTTTTTTTAATATGTAGGTCAAGAGGGTATATCACTGTTAATTTGTAAATTATGGGCTTGTAACTAGTGATGAATAGAGATGGCCTGAACGGTTCGACCGCAAACTTATTCGCGTGAACTTCGGTGGTTCGACCCGCCTCCTATACTACATTATTAGGGTCAACTTTGACTCTCTACATCACAGTCAGCAGGCACAGGGTAGCCAATCAGGCTACACTCCCTCCTGGAGCCTCACCACCCCCTTATAAATTGCATGCAGCGTCAGCCATTTCACTCACTCATGTGGCTGCAGTAATTAGAGAAGGGAGAGGTGCTGCAGAGACATTAGGGAAAGCTTAGTTAGGCTTGTTAGGTTGTTCTTTCTTGCTAATCCTTATTGCTAAAAAGCACTCCTCATCCTTATCTTTTGAGAGCTAATGTTTTTGAGAGCTAATGTTGTTCTTGTGATTTATTTTGTGTGTGTGTGTGTGTCCCACAGACACTTGTGTTGCATATACAGCCCTGTTAGTCAGTCCTAGCTGCTGGACCTTGGCCCCTTGGTAATTCCTACTGTTTTCTACTGTGCCACTTCCAGGCCCAGCACATTCAGTGACTACCTGTGTGTGTGACAGGCAGCTGCACATTTGTAATACCCATCACTGCATATACCTACCTGTTGTTCAGTGCACCCACCTACCTACGTGACCGCACACAGTGTCACTGCACCTGTTCATGGTACCTGCGTGTGTGTGTGACAGGTGCACATTTGTAATACTAGTCATTGCATACCTACCTGTTGTTCAGTGCACCCACCTACCTATGTGACAGCACGCAGTGTGATATTTAATGCTACCAGTCACTGTACCTGTTCACGGTACCTGTGTGTGTGTGTGTGTGTGTGTGTGTGTGTGTGTGTGTGTGTGTGTGTGTGTGTGTGTGTGACAGCTGCACATTGTATTGATACCAGTCACTGCATACCTGTTCACTGCACCTGTGTGACTGCACATTGTATTAGTCAAGTCAGTGCATACCTTTCACTTCATCCCCCCCCCCCCCCAATATGGGCAAAACAGGCAGAGGCAAAGACAGAGGCAGGCCACCCAGCAGGTCTGTTCGAGGTAGTGCTGTCGTGATTTCGTGTGGCCCTGGACCAAAGTACAGTGTTCAGAAGGCGCGTGCCATCAACCCCCAAGATTGTTAGGACATAGTTGACTATTTAACACAGAACACCTCATCTTCCTCAGCTTCCGCACAGAAGCGTGACATATCTTCCTCCTCCTGCTCTGATTCTGGCACCCCACTTAACACTCAGTTGGCCGCCACCACCAAAGTGCCATCACCCCAGGGCTCAGCGGTGTGGACATTTTTTGTGTGATTGCCTCAGATGAGAGCAATCTGTACTCTCTGCCACCAAAAATTGAGCCATGGAAAGACCAAGACCCTCGTAGGGAAAACTTCCTTATGAAGGCACATGATGACAAAGCACAAACTGCAATGGGATGACCACCTGAGGAAAATCAGCACACAAAAGCAAAGCCACACACTGCAGTGGAAGATACCAGACCGCAATTATTTCTCAAAAAAGACGATACCCAAACTGTACCGTGATTTTGAAAGGCAAGTGGTGTCATCTCTGGCACACAGCGTTGGGTCAAGGGTCTATCTGACCATGTGGTCTGCAAAGCACTGTCAGGCCTGCCCGAAGACTAAGTCAGTCCCCACACACAGCATCTCTGCCTGCACGCCGTGTGACTGCCTGCCCCAAGACTAAGTCACTTCCCTCACAGTATCTCTGCCTGCAGGCCGCTTGACTGCCTTCTCCGCCACCACCAACCGGGTCCAGGACTCCAGGCGGATTTCTGAATTTTTAAGGCCACTGCTAGCAGCGGCCGCTATAATAATTTTTCTGGTGCGTGTACATGCCTGCCTAATTTTTCTGGCTGCACTGCAGCTGAAACAACAAAACAAAAGGCATGTACATGTGCCAATTCCCCTTTGTGATCATTACCTTGCCGCGGTGAAGGGGCTTGCGTATCACAATGAAGCAATGACTGCCGGCTATATGTCTCGGGGGGGAGGGGGGGCACACCCACAATAATAAGGCTGTTGCTTCATTGTGGACAGGCCAAATTTGATCAGCTGGACAGTCACTGTTCTGTCATTCAGCTACCTCAGCCCGGCGACCATATGGGCTGGAAAGCCACTATCACCTGCACTCTCATCATGGTGCGCACCAGTCCAGCACTGCCGTCACTACACAAACAACCGTTTGCAGTCACTGCATACCTTTCACTGCATCTTTGACTGCACATTGTATTATACCTGGCAGTCAGTGCATGCCTTTCACTTGCATGGATGGCAGACTTGCCCTCCATAACAAATTCTTGTTAAAGGATTTAAAGTTGAATTGTCTCATATACAGCAGGGCCTCCAAAATCCTCCTGTATTGTTATTTTTGGTCACTACCTCAGGACTTGCATGCCATGCCTGCTGCCTTCCTTGGATGTGTGGTGGTAGCTGTTTCTCAGGCTCCAACTCCGGACCGGAATCAAACCCTGCTTTCCCGGCTATTACCTGTGGTCACAATGGCAGACTTGCCCTCCATAACAGATTCTCATTAAAGGATTTAAAGTTGATTTGTCTCATATACAGCAAGGCCTCGAAAGTCCTCCTGTATTGCTATTTTTGGTCACTACCTCGAGACTTGCATGCCATGCCTGCTGCCTTCAATGGATGTGTGGTAGCTGTTCCTGCTCCTTTGCCCACAACGTGCCTGCTGCCTTCCTTGGATGTGTGGTGGTAGCCGTTCCTGCTCCTTTCGTCATGAAGGAGTCCGCACACAGACTGATCGGAGCAATCACCACAAGTTTATTGTCCCATCACATGTATGTAAGTCCACAGTCTGACCTGCATAGGCCGACGATCGTTTCGGGGCCACTCAGGGTCCCCTTTATCAAGGCGGGTAGCAGAAAAGACATATACCCCTTATCAGTGCAAAAACATCACAATAAATACCCCCAAACACAAATCCCCAACTCCGCCCGTGGGCGTGTACATCAATCAAAAAGACGTTTCACATTTGAATGACACAAACTATGTCCTGTCATTGGGCTTTCTCACCTGCCAGTCAGTCCGCCCTGCCCTGCTCACAGACTCAACAGGCCCACATCAGAGTCCACCTCACAGCGCTCACCTCCATGCGTGGGGTGGGCGTGGCCCATGGTCGCTCGAAGGACCAATCCACCGTTTGGGCACTATCAACCAATCAGTGCAGCTAGGGGAATACAGCGTATTGTGGAGACTCACTTACCTATATTGACGGCGGATAAATCTCTCCCAAATTTGATTAAGAAAAAACCTCTGCACTCCTACAGGTCATGTCCCAATCTCAGAGCCAGATTGGTGGAGGCCGATCCTTGGCAGAAATATGCCAAACCCCAAGTGGTGTTGTCCAAGAAAACCGGGTGCTTTAAGTGCTTCAAGTGTAATGTATGTACAGCATTAAACACCGGAGGGTATTTTGTACACCCCCATACTTGCCAGAAGTACAGCATTAGACAATATCTATCAGGGCAGGGCGGACTGACTGGCAGGTGAGAAAGCCCAATGACAGGACATAGTTTGTGTCATTCAAATGTGAAACGTCTTTTTGATTGATGTACACGCCCACGGGCGGAGTTGGGGATTTGTGTTTGGGGGTATTTATTGTGATGTTTTTGCACTGATAAGGGGTATATGTCTTTTCTGCTACCCGCCTTGATAAAGGGGACCCTGAGTGGCCCCGAAACGATCGTCGGCCTATGCAGGTCAGACTGTGGACTTATATACATGTGATGGGACAATAAACTTGTGGTGATTGCTCCGAACAGTCTGTGTGCGGACTCCTTCATGACGAAAGTATTTGATGGCCTTGGGGCCCGGCACCAGCTTACCCACTGACGTGAGTGCGGTCTTTTGATTCACTGGTTCCTGCTCCTTTGCCCACAGTGTGCCTGCTGCCTTCCTTGGATGTGTGGTTGTAGCCATTTCTCAGGCTCCCACTCCAGACCGGGATCGAACCTGACTCCCCGCCCGTACACTTTCTTTAACAATGGTAGAGAAAGAACCATCGACAGTATGAGCAGCGATGGACTACTGGGTTCGCAGGCTTGACCTGTGGCCAGAGCTGTCACAATTTGCCATCCAACTTCTCGCTTGCCCTGCCTCAAGCATCCTAGAAAGGACCTTCAGCACAGCTGGAGGCATTGTCAGTGAAAAGAGAAGTCGCCTATGTCAAAAAAAGTGTTCAGTACCTTACCTTTATTAAAATGAATGAGGCATGGTCTCGGAGGGCTACTGCCTGCCCGAAGAGTAAGTCAGTCCTGACTCTCCACACACACAGACACACACTGTTGTTCTATCATTGAGCTGCCACAGCCCGGCGACCATATGGGCTTGAAAACTGCCATGGCCTGCACTCTCGCCATGGTGCACACCAGTGCAGCAAGGCTGTCACTACACAAACAGCTGTTTGCGGTGCGTTACACAGTAAGTTTGGTGTGTCAGTGTGAAGCAGTACACTAATTACACTACCTGATTGATGTATACATTGAAAAATTGAGTAAGAGAGGCACTAATTGTTGCAAAAAGAAGGTACCTTTATTCCACGGTGGTAAGATACATCAGGGTACACAGTGGGCTCCCTCACCCCCCCCCCCTGTGTACCCTGATGTATCTTACCACCGTGGATTAAAGGTACCTTCTTTTTGCAACAATTAGTGCCTCTCTTACTCCATCTTTCAATATATGCATGATTGCTCTTGAGTGCACAATTGGATATGAAGTACACAATCCGGTGAAGCCAGTCCCCCTTTGGCCATCATCTAGTGCCAGTCTTTTTTCTCCAATATATTGATTGATGTATACACATGCAAGATGTTTTCAAGCACTTTAGGCCTGCAATTTAGCATTGCAATGTGATTTCTGCCCTTAAAACGCTGCTGTGCGTCAAATCCAGATTTTTCCCCGGGACTTTTGGCGTCTATCCCACTCATCCATGCAAAAACTCAGATGTTAGACCCCTTGAAACATCTTTTCCATCACTTTTCTGGCCAGCATAAGTGTTTCTAGTTTTCAAAGTTTGCCTCCCCATTGAAGTCTATTGCGGTTTGCGAGAGTTCGCGTAAACCGAACTTGTGCAGAAGTTAGCGTTCGAGGTTCGCGAACCAAAAATCGGAGGTTCGAGCCATCTCTAGTGATGGAGGCAAAACTGAAAAAATGCAACTTTGCTTCCAAATAAAATATTGGCGCCATGCATTATAGTAGGGAAAGATTTTAACCACTTAACGACCGCCTAACGCCGATAGGCGTCGGCGGGTCGTTAGTGGCACAGCATGGAAACGGCCGCTCGATCGAGCGGCCTTTCCATGCTAGTTCACGGAGACTGCCTCCGTGAACAGTGTGCGAGCCGCCGATCGCGGCTCGCACGCATAATGTAAACATGCGGGTAAGAATTCCCCGCTGTTTACATCACACGGCGCTGCTGCGCAGCAGCTCCATGACGTAGATCAGCGATCCCTGGCCTCTGATTGGCCGGGGATCGCCGCATTTTGATTCGCCGGCATTGACTCTAGGCGGCGCAGGACGGATCTCCGTCCTGCGCTGCCCATAGGAGGAAGGGGAGGGACGGAAGGGGACGGAGGAGGAAATTCGCTGTGGAGGGGGGCTTTGAGGAGCCCCCCCCCCCGCCGAACGAACAGAGCCGGCAGCGATCAGACCCCCCCAGCAGGACATCCCCCTAATGGGGAAAAAAGGGGGTAAGTCTGATCGCCCAGCCTCCTTGCTGATCTGTGCTGTGGGCTGTAGAGCCCACGCTGCACAGATCAGCGAAATCACCCCTGGTCCTTAAGTGGTTTTAAATGTTTCAACAACTGGGACAAATGGGCAAATAAAATGTGTGGGTTTTATCCACAGTATAACATTTTATTTTAAAACTATAATGGCCGAATACGATGATTTTTTTTCCATTTTTTATATTATTCCCATCAAAATGCAGTTAGAATAAAATAATTCTTAGCAGAATGCACCACCCAAAGAAAGCCTATATGGTGGTGGAAAAAACAAGATATAGATCTTTTTAGTGTGATAAGTACTGATAAAGTTATTGGCAAATGAATGAGATGTGAAAGTTGCTCGGATGCATAAGGTTAAACAACACTGAAGGCTGAAGTGGTTAAAGAAGAACTTTAGTGTAATGATTAAAACCATTTATATTTTACACGATTCATTTGAACATTATTTTTTCAGTGTTTACACATTGTAAAATGTTCGCCTTTTTGCCTTAAATTTACATTCTTAAATTTATCACAGGTGGTGATGACTTTACTGCTGGCAAAGAGCCTTACTGCAGAATGTTTGTTTTTGTGTGGTCCTTAGTAAGCAGAAATAATACCTGCTCTCCCAGAGTGTTCTGGGAGAACACTATATAACTAAATAGCCTAAAGCAGGGGTAGGGAACATATGGCTCGGGAGCCAGATGTGGCTCTTTTGATGGCTACATCTGGATCACATACAAATCAGTAGGGATTGATTTCAGCACCATTTCTATGGGTGTGCGATACATGCAATCGCCCGGGATGCTTGATTGTGCGGCAGGAGGGGGGTGCAGTAGCGGAGGGGGGGTGGCGGACATCATAGTTATAACTCACCTTCTTCAGCCGTTCCCCTGCAGTTTCAATGTCTGTCCTCTCCCGGCGTCCGTCGCATGGTAACAGCGCCCCCTGTGATGACGTACCGCATGTCATCACAGGGAGCGCTGTTACTAATGAGACAGATGCCGGGAAAGGAAGGACATTGAAGCTTCACGGGTTCGGTGGAAGCAGGTGAGTTTTAACTATTATGTCTACCCCCCTCCTGCCACCCATACCTAGCTAAGCTATACTGCGGGAACCTACCTAACTGGCCTAAACTGCGGGAGCCTACCTATTTAACCTAAACTGCGGGAACCTACCTAACTAACCTATACTGCGGGATCCTGCCTATCTAACCTAAACTGTGGGAGCCTACCTAACTAACCTATACTGTGGGATCCTGCCTATCTATCCTAAACTGTGGGAACCTACCTAACTAACCTATACTGCGGGAACCTACCTAACTAGCCTATACTGCAGGATCCTGCCTATCTAACCTAAACTGCGGGAACCTACCTAACTAATCTATACTACAGGAACCTACCTAACTAACCTATACTGCGGGAACCTATCTAACTAACCTATACTGACGGAACCTACCTTTCTAACCTATACTGCGGGATCCTGCCTAACTAACCTAAACTGCGGGAACCTACCTATCTAACCTATACTGCGGAAACCTACCTATCTAACCTATACTGCGGGAACCTACCTAGCTAAGCTATACTGCGGGAACCTACCTAACTAACCTAAACTGCGGGAACCTACCTATTTAATCTAAATTGCGGGAACCTACCTAACTAACCTATACTGTGGGATCCTGCCTATTTAAGCTAAACTGCGGGAACCTACCTAAGTAACCTATACTGCGGGATCCCGCCTATCTAATCTAAACTGCGGGAACCTACCTAGCTAAGCTATAATGTGGGAACCTACCTAACTAGCCTAAACTGCGGGATCCTACCTATTTAACCCAAACTGCAGGAACCTACCTAACTAATCCATACTGGGGGAATCTACCTATCTTACCCATACTGGGGGAATCTACCTATCTTCCCTACAAAACTCACAGCTTTTCACTGCAACCTTTGCTAAAGTAATCTATTTGGAGTTCTGTTGCCAACTTGCCATTAGACTGTCCAAAATGTCCCCCTTATTGCACATGTAGTTAGCTCAGGGTAGAAGCCTTTATTACAACATCTTAACTGGCACTCCCATCTGCCAGTTGTAGGCACTGTGAAATATATGTTATCAAGCTGAAATACTGTATTTTACGAACCATAAAACACACTTTTTCTCCCCCAAAAGTGGGGAGAAAAGTCAGTGCGTCTTATTGTTCGAATAAAGCGCCAGGTGTCCCCCACAAATACCACAGCCAGTTGGAGTGAGAGGGGAGCACTGGTGGAGCTGTAGACATGGAGGCTCACTCAGATGTAAATTGGACAGATGACACCAGTATATGCTTCTATGTACTGCGTCTGCAGCTCATCAGCTTCTTAATGGCCCCACTTGTACGCTGCTGATCCGGTTGGGCACATCGTACTCCCGATGACGTAACCACCTCTTTACTGAAGTCTACTGAAATAAACTTCAGTAGACAACTTGGTGTTTTTGTTCGGGGAGGTGGGGGCTACACACTGGAAATTGGATGATTTACGGTCTTCGGGGTGGCTTTGAGGGACAAGGCAGCGCAGGTAACTGGGCTAGATTGGCTCCTGGACTTAATTGGCTTAGATCAGGTGGAAATTTGCATGGTGTATGGAAAACCACAGGGGGCATGGTAGTATAGCGGATAGTATTCATGTTTTGTGCTAGGATCCCAGGCTCAACTATTGAGCAGGATGTTATCCGCAAAAAGCTTGTGTATTTTTCCCACACTTGTATGGGGTTCCTGCAGGTGCTCCCACATCCCGCAACATAAGTTAAATGGCCCCTCCCACTTCCCACAATTTTTTTTTAAACCATGGCCTTTGACTATGTTAGGGATATCTAGGGATTGGATTATAAAATCCTTTGAGGGACAGTTATTAATGTGAATAAGCACTCCGTAAAGTCCTGTGGAAGATTTTAGGGTGTCAGTGCTATATAAATGAATAAAAATAACAATTAATCAGGCCCATTGTAATTTAATAATCGCTTTGCTGTATACTTATATTTTTACATACATTTAGATAACCAATATTTAAATATAGTCATTTTGCTACCATTTGGATTATTTAGAGATTATTATTTTAAAAAAATGTCATTAACACGGTGACATTTCTAATTAATTCTCCCTGTAACGTGATAAATTTATGAAGAATGCCAGAAGCATATGAGAGGGATCAAGGCTGGAAAGAATTTGATATAATGAGATTGAATGTAAGCCCCAAAAGGAATGACCATGTCTTTGATCATTTTTTAAAAATTATTTATTTATTCTTAAGATATTTTCATTGTGAATCATGCATTCTGTCACATGCTGAAAGGGGTTTCATCATTCCATGAAAAGAGTAAAAACAGAATATTTTCCACGGAATTGTCCGCTGAGATGCCCAGCCCTGTGAACTTAGAATAACACATTTTAACCCTTTCAAATAATATGAAGACTACAGGGAGCTAAATCCATTAACAATATTTCACTTTTTTTAACAGTTGAAATTTTGTTTTACATAAAAATAATAATAGTGCACAAAAAATAGCAAAAAGAAAAGTTACGGCATCCAAAGTAGACATCAACCAGACTATATAGTTATCATCAATAGTGTTTCATGATTATAGACGATTAGCAATACTTTTGTATACAGTTGTATAGAGCTATTTAACTGGTTTTCAGCCCAGGCTGATATTTTGCTTTTTTGTTTTAATCATAGCAATATGAAATTTTATAAAAAAAATACCTAATATAGGGAGGGATATGAACACTTGATTCATGAGCTCATTTAAGTAAAATCTACCGGTACGTGGTGCAGGTGATTTTACTTTATTTTAAGATTTATAAATAATGAATATATTAGGTGTTCAAAAGTATGGGAGCTGAATCGCAAAACTAATTTTCTCAGTTGTCTCTCCTTTTCTTTTTTTTCCCCCATTATCTGTAACCACAGCAATAGCTACCTCGCAAGGACAGGACAGAATAGTCAGGAAATAGCAGAATCAAAGGCAGGCAAACGTAATACATAGACAAATATACAATAGATATGATTTCCTAGCGTATTACAATTTACAGTCATCAATGAAACTACAAACGACTGGCTAATATATGTATATATCGGCGTTGAACCAATATATAACATAAGCAAGGAAAACTGGCTAGGATAGGATCAGGAGCAATACAGCGAACAAGGCTAGGCAATACAAATCTCTATACTAGAAGGAGTACTTATATATGTCCCCATAGGAAATATATAACGTAGCTCCACAGGATAACTGAACTAAGACAAGGAATATATTTTACAATATCAAGGGGCCCAGTAACAGCCTAGACAGAGCTGAAACTATGACAGGCGGAGCACGCTTGCAGGAAGCAAACCTTTATACTGAGGTCATCCAATGAGAGCAGAGATGCAAATCTCCACACAGCTGAATGGTAATCATTCAATCCTGTGCTGGCCTGAACACCATTTGCTAGCTGAAAGACCATCATAACAAATGCATGCAGTACTATGCAAGAACATGCATGCAGGAAATCCAGGGCTCTCTGGCTGCAGCTCAGCTCAACCATTAGTGGAATAATGACAGTATTCTGAGCTGTCCAGAACTGCAGAGCAATTGCAAATGATAAAATGACTCACTGCGAATGCACAACCGAATGCAGACTGACAAACCAGAACTATCCATTTGTGGCTCCACCTGCAATGGACAGAACACGTCACAGGAGGAATCCTAACATTATCTATATAGAATTTTTTAAGCCCCTGAAGAAAAAATGCTAATCAGGTGAGATATTTGAATAATACAATTAAACTAAGGATAACAACTTATTCTGAAGTCTTTTTTTCTTTTCTGGAGAGAGTTCAAAAGTAATTATATAGATAAGCTTAAAGTACACCCAAAGTGAGAGGGATATGGAGGCTGCCATATTTATTTATTTGTAAACAATACCAGTTGCCTGGTGTCCTGATGATTTTTCATAAATCAGTAGTGTCTAAATGACACACCTGAAACAAGCATGCTGAAAATCCAGTCAAGCTTTAGCCATACATCTGATCTCCATGCTTTTTCAGGTTCTATTGCTAAAGATATTGGAAACAGATAATTAGCAGGACAGCCAGGTAATTTGTATTGTTTAAAAGGAAATAAATATGGCAGCCTTCATATTCCTCTCACTTCAGGTGTCCTTTAAAAAGTCAGAGTATGAATTCTAAACAGCAGCCTTGACTTAAAAGAGGCTCTGAAGCGAATATAAATAGTTCTTTTTACCTGCTAGTTAGCTTAAGGAGTATGAGGAGAGGTGAAAAGCTGCATTCCAGTGGCAAAACGAGGGCTTTATACCCCCCAAATTCCCAAAGCAAACATCCACGACTTTCAAAGTTGTGAATTTTGCTGCCCAGGGGAGGCAGAGCTTAGCGCTGTAACTCTGCCTCTAATGAAGTCAATCTCTGTGCGGATCTCCGCCTCTCCACACCCCTCTCTGTGAAGGAAGACTGAGAGGGGCAGGGAGAGGCGGCGATCAGCGGAGATTGACTCCAGTAGAGGCAGAGCTACTGCGCAAAGCTCTACCTCTTTCAGGAAGCGCTCCCCGCATTTTGACCCGGGGATTTGGGGGGTATAAAGCCCTCATTTTGCTGCTGCAATGCGGCGTTTCACCTCTCCTCATACTCTTTAAGCTAACTAGCACGTAAAAATAACAATTTATATTCGCTTCAGATTCTCTTTAAATATTGCATTTCACAAATATGAGGTTAGGATGTTAAAAAAATTACTTATTTGCAAAGTACTCTTATTTTGTGAAATTTCAGTACATTAAGTAAAATTATCTCCCTTTTAATGAAAACCTGTTTTTTTTTTTTTGTCCTTCCAAAAAGAGTAAAGTCTTGGGCAGGACCACCAAAAATGAAAACAGCCTCTGAGAAGCTCCATCTGGATGCCCAAGTTCTGGCTAGCCTACTATCTAGACCAGGCATGGGCAAACTCGGCCCTCCAGCTGTTATGGAACTACAAGTCCCACAATGCATTGCAGGAGTCTGACAGCCACAGTCATGACTCATAAAGGCAAATGCATTGTGGGACTTGTAGTTCCTTAACAGCAGGAGGGCCAAGTTTGCCCATGCCTGATCTAGACTATACGAAGATAGCCTTCCAGCAGACATTATAGTAGGTGGGTGTCCGACCTTGGCATTCAAATATCCACCAACATGAGGCCTATGATATTTAGGTAAACTTGGTATAACTGCAACCCCTCTTTACAACTGCTACAGCTGAAACTAATTAACCAATGGGATATCACAGTAGAGAATAAACTTAATATCAATAACTGTTGGAGATGCCACACTTGGATTTCTTCATACTCCCATATGTGGTGGTCCTGTCCATGAAAACTTGATTTAGTAACAACAGGTTTTGTGAATTGTAGAAACCATTTCTACTCAGGTGTTAAAATATCTCAGTCCAGGAGTGTTGGGCGAACACCTAGATGTTCGGGTTCGCGAACGTTTGCCGAACATCGCCGCGATGTTCGGGTGTTCGACCCGAACTCCGAACATAATGGAAGTCAATGGGGACCCGAACTTTCGTGCTTTGTAAAACTTCCTTTCATGCTACATACCCCAAATTTGCAGGTTATGTGCAACTTGGGAGTGGGTACAAGAGGAAAAAAATTTTAGCAAAAAGAGCTTACAGTTTTTGACAAAATCGATTTTAAAGTTTCAAAGGGAAAACTGTCTTTTAAATGCGGGAAATGTCTGTTGTCTTTGCACAGGTAACATGCTTTTTGTCGGCATGCAGTCATAAATGTAATACATATAAGAGGTTCCAGGAAAAGGGACCGGTAACGCTAACCCAGCAGCAGCACACGTGATGGAACAGGAGGAGGGTGGCGCAGGAGGAGAAGGCCACGCTTTGAGACACAACAACCCAGGCCTTGCATGAGGACAAGAAGCGTGCGGATAGCAATTTGCGTTTTGTCGCCATGCAGTCATAAATTTAATACAGATGAGAGGTTAAATAAACAGGGACCGGAAACGCTAACCCATCACAGATGTTCATTGTTCATGTTACTTGGTTGGGGTCCGGGAGTGTTGCGTAGTCGTTTCCAATACAGGATTGTTTCATTTTAATTTGAGTCAGACGGTCTGCATTTTCTGTGGAGAGGCGGATACGCCGATCTGTGACGATGCCTCCGGCAGCACTAAAACAGCGTTCCGACATAACGCTGGCTGCCGGGCAAGCCAGCACCTTTATTGCGTACATTGCCAGTTTGTGCCAGGTGTCTAGCTTCGATACCCAATAGTTGAAGGGTGCAGATGGATTGTTCAACACAGCTATGCCATCTGACATGTAGTCCTTGACCATCTTCTCCAGGCGATCTGTGTTGGAGGTGGATCTGCACGCTTGCTGTTCTGTGTGCTGCTGCATGGGTGTCAGAAAATTTTCCCACTCCAAGGACACTGCCGATACCATTCCCTTTTGGGCACTAGCTGCGGCTTGTGTTGTTTGCTGCCCTCCTGGTCGTCCTGGGTTTGCGGAAGTCAGTCTGTCGGCGTACAACTGGCTAGAGGAGGGGGAGGATGTCAATCTCCTCTTTAAAGTCTCCACAAGGGCCTGCTGGTATTCTTCCATTTTGACCTGTTGGACTCTTTCTTCAAGCAGTTTTGGAACATTGTGTTTGTACCGTGGATCCAGAAGGGTATAAACCCAGTAATTGGTGTTGTCCAGAATGCGCACAATGCGTGGGTCGCGTTCAATGCAGTCCTAGGCCGAAGAGGTCATAGCCTAGGGTCACAAAAACCTGTTTATTTGGGCTATTTCAATGGTAGTGATGGTGACGTACATAAATCTCAGCTATGGCCGTTAGCAACGTCTGAATTTCACGAAATGTCTCATGCAGGTAGAAGACATATTGTTAGACTTGGATTCCAAAGATGGGGTCCCTACATCTCTGCAAACCAGAGTTACAGGGGTTCAAAATTGGTAAAATCCCCCATAGACTTTCATTGCCTCCCTATTTCACTTTCCAAAATCTCACATCTTTTCAAAGGGCAATGGCTCAGCAGTACCAAATTTTCTAGCATTGTAGGGACCCTTAGGGGGAACATGACTGGTGAGTTTCGGGCCCCTAGGCCAAAGAGGTCATAGCCTAGGGTCACAAAAACCTGTTTATTTGGGCTATTTCAATGGTAGTGATGGTGACTTACATAAATCTCAGCTATGGCCGTTAGCAACTTCTGAATTTCACAAAATGTCTCATGCAGGTAGAAGACATATTGTTAGACTTGGATTCCAAAGATGGGGTCCCTACATCTCTGCAAACCAGAGTTACAGGGGTCCAAAATTGGTAAAATCCCCCATAGACTTTCATTGCCTCCCAATTTCACTTTCCAAAATCTCACATCTTTTCAAAGGGCAATGGCTCAGCAGTACCAAATTTTCTAGCATTTTAGGGACCCTTAGGGGGAACATGACTGGTGAGTTTCGGGCCCCTAGGCCAAAGAGGTCATAGCCTAGGGTCACAAAAACCTGTTTATTTGGGCTATTTCAATGGTAGTGATGGTGACGTACATAAATCTCAGCTATGGCCGTTAGCAACGTCTGAATTTCACGAAATGTCTCATGCAGGTAGAAGACATATTGTTAGACTTGGATTCTAAAGATGGGGTCCCTACATCTCTGCAAACCAGAGTTACAGGGGTCCAAAATTGGTAAAATCCCCCATAGACTTTCATTGCCTCCCTATTTCACTTTCCAAAATCTCACATCTTTTCAAAGGGCAATGGCTCAGCAGTACCAAATTTTCTAGCATTGTAGGGACCCTTAGGGGGAACATGACTGGTGAGTTTCGGGCCCCTAGGCCAAAGAGGTCATAGCCTAGGGTCACAAAAACCTGTTTATTTGGGCTATTTCAATGGTAGTGATGGTGACGTACATAAATCTCAGCTATGGCCGTTAGCAACGTCTGAATTTCCTGAAATGTCTCATGCAGGTAGAAGACATATTGTTAGACTTGGATTCCAAAGATGGGGTCCCTACATCTCTGCAAACCAGAGTTACAGGTGTCCAAAATTGGTAAAATCCCCTATAGACTTTCATTGCATCCCTATTACACTTTCTAAAATCTCACATCTTTTCAAAGGGCAATGGCTCAGCAGTACCAAATTTTCTAGCATTGTAGGGACCCTTAGGGGGAACGTGACTGGTGAGTTTCGGGCCCCTAGGCCAAAGAGGTCATAGCCTAGGGTCACAAAAACCTGTTTATTTGGGCTATTTCAATGGTAGTGATGGTGACGTACATAAATCTCAGCCATGGCCGTTAGCAACGTCTGAATTTCACGAAATGTCTCATGCAGGTAGAAGACATATTGTTAGACTTGGATTCCAAAGATGGGGTCCCAACATCTCTGCAAACCAGAGTTACAGGGGTCCAAAATTGGTAAAATCCCCCATAGGCTTTCATTGGGCCTACTATTTACCGTTCCAAAATCTCACACCATTTCAAAGGGCAATGGCTCAGCAGTGGCAAAACTCACCAGTCATGATCCCCCTAAGGGTCCCTACAATGCTAGAAAATTTGGTACTGCTGAGCCATTGCCCTTTGAAAAGATGTGAGATTTTGGAAAGTGAAATAGGGAGGCAATGAAAGTCTATGGGGGATTTTACCAATTTTGGACCCCTGTAACTCTGGTTTGCAGAGATGTAGGGACCCCATCTTTGGAATCCAAGTCTAACAATATGTCTTCTACCTGCATGAGACATTTCGTGAAATTCAGACGTTGCTAACGGCCATAGCTGAGATTTATGTACGTCACCATCACTACCATTGAAATAGCCCAAATAAACAGGTTTTTGTGACCCTAGGCTATGACCTCTTTGGCCTAGGGGCCCGAACTGAGAGGTTGTGCGTACCAGAGCTCCTGTGGACTTCCAGACCCTATTGCTGGCTTATACCTGGCCCAGCTTGAGAGGAGGTTTTCTGGGTACTTTGGACTACTAGAGGTCCCTGCTCAGGCCTGGCCTGCAGGGGCCTCCCTATTTTCTAACCGACTGCTTCCAGCCATGGAGCAGTCGGCTCATACCCCCCCTGACCTATCTTACCTAGGGGAAGGGGGAAGCGCTAATGGAGGTAAGCCTGGAGACATTGTGGCAGATGTGGTGACGTGGAACAGGCTCATAAAGTTTCACACTGACCAATACGAACAACTTTGTCTGCAACTGAAGCAAAGAATTCACCGTTTCGGAATTAGATGGAGACCTGAATTCCTCCAAGATGATCCAGCCACTGCGGAACTGCAGAAGAAGGTTGCAGATCAGTGGAGGGTGGTCTCGGAGTTGGAGCAAAAGGGAGGACCCTTTCGTGAGACCCGCCAAAACGCAGCAAGATTTCGTTTAATGAATGTGGAAGCTGTGGTGAAGTGTGCGGTTGACAGCATCTTACCAGCACCAGTGAATCCTGTGACTTCCCAAGCCGTAAGTCCTGCGAGTAAGACTAACTCCAGAAACATCCAGAGCAGGCGGGTGGTGGAGAAGGGAGCAGCAGCTGGAAAGAGAAATGGGAAAAATGCTGAGTCAGTGGCGGCTGAACCAAGCACAGATGTGTGCATTAAAGATGGTGAAACAATAAAGAAATACGGTTTATGTGCAAATAAGCAAGCTAACCAAAACTTAAAAGCTGGTATGGAGAAAAGTGAATCCAGTGCACAAAATAAAGCAAGTGAGGTGAATTGTGGAGAAGAAAAACCAGATGTGCCCATGGAGAATGAGGAAGTTTTCCCTGGAAAAACAGATGTGCCAGATGAGATTCCAGAATCCCAGTCTGACACAGACATGATAGAAGAGTCTGAGGTGTCACAAAGAACAAATGAAGGATCCTCACAGAATCCGCCTCCCAAGGTGAAAAGACGCAAGAGGAGGAATGGTGGAGCAGCCAGAAGGAAGACTTACTATGTGCGTAAGTCTGTAAGCCTTGTGAGGCAGCTAGCAGCAGAAATTGCCAGCGTGGCAGTAGCTGAGAGGACACCAGCGCAAACCGGAAGTGACGTCAGCGGAACTTCCGGTTGCGCTCCAGCGGCTCCGGCGTGCGTTCCAGCATTTCCTGGCGGCGAGCGAGGGGGATCTGAGCGGCTGGCAGAGGCGGAACAACCTGGAAGGATTACAGGCACCAAGGCACCACTCGGAGAAGGAGAAGGAGGAGGAGTGAGTGTGGGAGAGAAAATATCCCCCTTGACGAACGAGCAAAGCTCAGTAATTTCTGAGCTAACCACAAGGCATCCTGTGGCAGCGCAGGAAGGAGATCCTGGAATTGGGCATCCAAAGCCAGAGGGAGAACAGCCTCCACTACCTGAAGGAGGAAAGGAGAGTGGACAACAAAGCCCAGCAGTACCAGAAGAAAAAGTAACTTCAGCCAGCAATAACACTGCAAGTCAGCCTGATGGGGGAGAGAGACAGAGTGTGGCTGACATTACTGGACACAACAGATCGTTGGAGGTGAGCAGCAGTAACTTCACAGCATGTGCAGTTGTCTTACCAGTAGCCAATAGTGGGGATATGAGTGTTAATAATGATGGGCAGCTTAACAATAAGAATGACATTTCTTGTGGCGCTTCATTTGTAAATAATGATGTTGTTGATAAGTTCAGTGCGAGTCAGGAACCGGTGTCTTCTGAGACAAAGCCGGCTTCGCTTGTAACAATTGATACTATTTTTGGTGAAGTAAATGTAATTCCTGGGGAAAAAATGTTAGTGCTGGCAGAACCCCTGGGAGTTGTAGATTCAGGTGATACGGGTGTGCAAACCCAAGTAAATGATAATGATGATGGATCTATGTCTTTCAGACCAGAGACTATGGGAACCAAAATAATTGGTGATTTTGTAGCAGGAAAAAGGCGTTATGTCGTGGAATCGAATATAATGTACGTTTTAGATATTGAAACTTGTCAAGTAGTAGATTTTCACCCGATACAAGATGACACTAATTTAGGTAGGATTGAGTCAGCCGGACTTGGAAATACAAATCTGGGCATACAGGCAAAGTTCAAAGCAGGAGATTATGTGTTCTACATAAGAAATGAAGTTTTATTTTGCTATGATAGCCAGGGCAAAGAGATGTTTATGGAAATTATCAGTGGCATAGGGGATTGTCACCCGTCTGTTCGTAAACAGGCCGAGTCATCCTCTGCTCCTGAACTAGTATCTATCGCAAGAGGAGGTGGCAAATCACCAGCAGCTCCAGAAACTGTGGCCCAGGCACCCGTGGCTTTGTCCTATGCCCGAGCTGCGGGTCAAACGAGTGGAGGTCGTGTTGGTGGCAGGAGAGTGCCCGCTCCCTTGAAACAGGGGGAGGATGCGCCTGTGGCTGGGGGGAGACGAAACGTGGTTCGCCTGAAATGGACAGGGGAGTCACGGATTCCCAATAAACAAGATTTTGTCCGTCTTCTCCTAGGCACGGGTGTAAAAGCCCAGGACATCTATGCCATCCTGGCTCCTGGTGACCCCCCTGAATACTACGATGTTAGCTTTCTTACACCAGGGGGACAGGAATTTTTTATTGAAGAAAAGGAGAAAAAAGCAGAATGGAAACATTTTGCAGCTTCGTACATGTCTGGACAGCCCCTGGTGAGGAGGGCTAACATCGTGGTTACAAATGAGTCCATTCCAGTGCAGGACATTGTCCTCTGGCTCTCTCACTATGTTGATGTGGTGTCTCCTCCTCAGAAGGTCCTGGATGACCTGGATATCTGGTGGGGTGGGTATGAGGTACAAATTAAAATGAAATATAAAAACGGCATCTATTCGCATGTTCCCCGTACAGCCTTGCTAGGCAGAGATAGAATTACAGTCTTCTATCCGGGTCAACCCAGGATCTGTAATCGTTGTGGAGGGAGGGGACACTACAGTTATGGGTGCAAGCAACCACGTTGCGGTTTGTGTCAGGAGTTCGGACATGATGCAAAGGATTGTAATAACATTAAATGTAATCTGTGCCACAGCTTTGGCCATCCTTACAGCATATGTCCGAACTCCTGGGCAAACCTGCCCGAGTCAGTAAAAGAGGCCTTGCTAACGAAGATGGAAGAAGAGGGTATACAGTCTTACGCTTCCAGCCTACCTCTCGTGTTACCCTCCCAGTCTGTTTCTACCCAGTTAAATCCTCAGTCTTCTGTGTCAGTTTCTGTTCCCAGTGTGTCAAACCCCATGTCTGAATCCCAGAAAGATCTCGGGGCTGTGCCCTCTTCTGATAAGACACCATCTGGCAAGGCCTCTGAAACATCATGGCAGGTAGTGAAGAGAGTCAGGGGAAAGCGCCGCACTGTGAATGTGACCGAGGGAGCGGGTACTCTCCCTGAACAGACTGGTTTTCAAGATGTTAAAAATCCGGGGGGTGTTTCTCCCTCTGGGAGACCCAAAAAGAGGTTTCTTGGGAAGGAGGGACCTCGGGGTGCACCAAAAGGGGACTCCGTTTCCCAAACACCTGGGAGTGGTCCTCAGACTACTCTCAATTCCTCCCCAATCCTTCTCCCTTCCCCTTCCATCCCTGCCAACCCTTCCTCTTCCCCAGGTCCCCGTCCACCATCACCTCCTGATAAAACCCCTAAACCCGTTGAATCTACACCCCAACCTTCCACTTCTGGAGTTCTCTCCTCATCAAAGGGAGGGGTAAAGAAGAAAGTGCTTGGTGTGGAGTCTCTCCATCCAGATATGAAGAAGCATAAACTCAAAACACTGAGAGATAGACGGGTACAGAAGCAGAGTGAAGTGGCGGCCAAAAGATTGGTCCGTCAACTAGCGAATAGGTTTAAGGCTTTGAGCGATGAGCAGGAAGAGTCGTCCCCTGAGGAGAGTATGGAGGAGGAGGATGCTGAACAGGAGAATACTTCCTAATGTTGTCTATGTGCTTTGTATTCCTTTTCCTTTTTGTCTTGTGTGGAGTAGTTTGGAGTGACATTATTTCAATTACTCAAATGGCTGTTCCCCCACCACTTAAACTGGCGACCATTAATGTCGCCAGTATTAAATCAGTAAGAGCTCGCAACCTGGCCTTATTTTTTCTCAGTAGTTTTGATGCTGACATTTTGTTTTTGCAGGAGACTAGGCTCACCTCCTTGGCCGATATCCATCTGGCCAGGAGGGACTGGAGATCCGGTCCGAGCTATTGGTCTCTTGCGGCCGAGCCTTACAGTGGTGTGGCAGTGCTTTTCAGAACTGAAATGGTAACTTGCCGGCGAGTAATTGAGGTAGAGATGGGAAGATGTCTGGTCCTAGACGTCGTTGTGAGGGGACAGAACCTCAGGTTAATAAATGTTTATGCACCACAGACTTATTGGGAGAGGAGACGTCTTTTCACAACGATCAGGCCGTTCCTTTTTACGACGCAACCGATTGTGTTTGGTGGTGATTTTAACACCATTGTTAGGGTAATGGACAGGGAAGGTACCAACACTCGGTTGCGTCCTGATAGCGTTTTCTTAAATAAGATAGTTAAAGAGGCGGGTCTGGTGGATGTTCATGTTCAGCATTCACCAGACCTCACTGGGTTCACTTTTCCACGACCAGGGAGACAGAGTAGAATAGATAGATTTTTTGTTACAGAAAATTGCACTGCTTCAGCCCCTAGGGTCCAGGCAGTGGAATTCTCGGATCACTGTATTCTATCGGTGGATCTGGGTGCGTCCTGTGCTCCTCCCAGGGGTAGGGGTACCTGGAAGTTAAATTCGTCCCTGCTGTTGGAAGAGAATGTGAGACAGTCTGTTGAGGAATTTTTTCAGGCACAGATCACTATCCTGGAATGCTTCGACAACAGGTCAGAGTGGTGGGAGGTGGTCAAAAGTCGTGTCATCAGACTTTTCAAGGGCCTAGCCAGGAAGAAACAGATTGGTAGAAATATTGCTTACCAGCAACTGAGAAGAAAGCTTGAGATCCTTGTCTCGGAGAACGGAGATCAGGGGGAGATCTCTGAGGTCAAGGCCCAACTCAAGCAACAGCAATATGACCGTCTGACCTCTCTGTATTTAGAGAGGGATTATGGCAAATACCACTCGCCTGATCCCTATCAGAACTGCAGACAAGGTGCAGCCCTTAAAACGGTTACTGGGCTCAGAGATGGATCGGGTTCTGTGGAAAAGTCCAGGCACGGAATCTTATCCATCGCTAGAGATTTTTATGCTGATTTGCTTGGGAGCAAGCCGATTGACCAGGCAGGAATGGAGACCTTTCTAGTCTCAACTCCAGGTCTGGGGAATGCAGATGTTTCTGACATAAGCCTGACAGAAGCAATCACCGCTGAAGAAGTAGTGAGAGCCATTGATAGTCTCACGCCCAAAAAGTCTCCGGGTCCAGATGGTCTGACAGCCGAGTTTTACAAAGCTTTCAAGATCTTTCTGGCACCTCAATTGGCAGATATGTTTAATCAGTGTCTTGCTGAAGGTGACTTACCACCCTCCATGAGAAAGTCAGCGGTCATTCTCCTGTCTAAAGGCAAAGATCCTGAGATGATTGAGAACTGGCGTCCCATCAGCCTTCTCAACATCGACAGAAAAATTCTGGCAAAAATATTATTCTGGCGTCTATCCCAGGTGACATCCCTGCTTTCCCACCACCAGCACTGCTCGATTTCAGGTAGAGGCACTTTCTCAGCACTTTTGTCTGTCCGGGAAGTCCTGGAACGATGCAGGGCTGAGGGTTGGGGAAAGTACTTGCTGGCATTGGATCAGTCTAAGGCTTTTGATCGTGTCAACCATGAGTACTTATGGCGACTACTTTGTGTGTATGGCCTACAGGAAAGGTTTGTTGATTGGCTTCGCATTTTGTACAAAGAGGCGGAGAGTTTCATGCTTATAAATGGCTGGGTTGGCGAATCTTTCAAGGTTCGTTCTGGAGTGCGTCAGGGGTGTCCGCTGAGCTCCCTCCTGTACGTATTCGCGATCGACCCCTTTGTAAGAAGGCTAGAGAGCGGTGCGCTCAGTGGAGTTCCTGTGGGCATTTCTGATGTGCCTCCCCTAAAGGTTGTGGCCTATGCCGATGATGTGACGGTGGTAGTTTCTGGGACAGAGGAGGCGGAGGTAGTGGTCTCGGAGATTGCACTGTACTCAAAGGCATCAGGGTCACAAGTCAATCCAGACAAGTGTGAAATTTTCTGGATGGGGAACGATGGGGAGAGCTTCGAGCTTCCTGGCTCCTTTCCCGTGCCTCAACAGAAAATCAAGATTCTTGGCATCGAATTTGGTCCTGGCGATTACGGCCATCAAAATTGGGTGTGTAGGCTAGATGATGTCGACGCCAAAGTAACACGCTGGAAGAATTGGTCTTTGACCTTCAGGGAAAAGGTGGACCTGATCAAGAGTCATCTGGTTCCAATATTGCTTTACGTCAGCTATGTCGCAATTTTGCCCCAATCTCTGTACACGAGGATCTGTGGTTTGTTTTTTCAGATGCTCTGGGGAAACAGATTAAACATTATGCGCAGGAACATCACCTACAAAACCAGACGGGAAGGTGGCCTAGACATGGTCAATCCAATTGTTTTCTTTTCTCTGCTGTTTATTAAACACAATCTTGGTAGTATGCTTGCAGAGGACCCACCTGGTTGGGTAGGCATTTTCCGGGCATGGTTTGGGACTTCGCTCACAAGTTGGGAAAGCGGTGGCTCAGTGAAAAGTCTGGGGTCTCGTCAGGACTATCTCCCGGTCTATGTTGTCATGTGTTTGAAAAAATTGAGACAGTGGGGTTTGACGGTGGAGGATATCAGATCGGTCGGGAGGCGTGACCTAACGAAACGAGTGATAGATTCTCATTTTCATGTCTCACTGGACTTAAGAGACTGCCCAGGCGTGCAATTGGAAGAGGGTTTGAGGATGATTAACTCCCCACGCATTCCGAATAAATTGTGGGATATTGCTTGGCTTTCCTTCCATGGCAAGCTCTATGTTAGGAACAATGTTAAGTACTTGAATGTGGATACACGTGGATGTCCTCGTGAGGAGTGTGGTGGTGTCGAGGAATCCATGGACCACTTTTTGCTTCATTGTCCCTTTAATATAGAGGTGTGTAAACAGGTGGGTGGGATCCTAGGTATCCCCTTTCTGGAGCGTCTGAGTTACGCTGAGTGGGCATATGGAGTTTTCAGGTCTTACCAGGGTTATGATTTATGCACTTTATATTTAGTTAGCTTAGCCATTAGACAGCACACATGGTTGGCACGGTGTCAGTTAATTATTAGACAAAAATCCATCCCTGTCCAGGTGGTGGTGAACAATGTTCTTGGTGAGGTGTCCAGGATTCGGTGCTCGGAGAGGCGTAGGTTGGGCAGGAGTGCTTGGATTCTTGCTTGGCAGAATGTCAGGCCTCCTTAGCTCATCCATGTCTCTCCTGGGTGGGCTTTCTATCTCCTTAACTCACCCTGCTTAGATTTTGATTATTTTCTCAATATTTTTATGTTCGGCCGCAGACATAACTGAAGTCTTCCCTCCAGCTTACTTGGGGGTTCTTTGTTTTGTCTTGTTACAGTTTTGATTATTTCTGTCCCGTGTGTGTTATCCCTCCTGGTGTGAGTGGGTTGCTGCATGACTATGTCTGGTTATATGTCTGGTGTTTGGTCACCAGTGGGTTGGTGTAGGGTGGCGGTTTATGTCGTCTAGTCTTGCGTCGTATAAATGTAGCAAATGCATGGTTCTCCTGTTTCAGGATTTATGCTTCCTTGTGGATGTCCTTTTGGACATAGGATTGTTTTTGGAAATATTTGTTTGCGATATGAAAAGTTGGTTCTTATGTTGGGCGTAAAAGTCCCTTTGTATATAAGAGAATATGCGAAAATGCATTATAGTCAATTTTGACTTTATGAGTTTTTGTACATATTTTTGTGTAAAAGGTTTATGTTTATTCAGATGTATGTAATTCTTTGATTTGTGTGGTCATTTTTGGTCACTATATTTTCATTTATATTATTTATTGTACTGTAAATTTGTATATATTTTTACAATAAAAATCACCATTGAAATAGCTCAAATAAACAGGTTTTTGCGACCCTAGGCTATGACCTCTTTGGCCTAGGGGCCCGAAACTCACCAGTCATGTTCCCCCTAAGGGTCCCTACAATGCTAGAAAATTTGGTACTGCTGAGCCATTGCCCTTTGAAAAGATGTGAGATTTTGGAAAGTGAAATAGGGAGGCAATGAAAGTCTATAGGGGATTTTACCAATTTTGGACCCCTGTAACTCTGGTTTGCAGAGATGTAGGGACCCCATCTTTGGAATCCAAGTCTAACAATATGTCTTCTACCTGCATGAGACATTTCGTGAAATTCAGACGTTGCTAACGGCCATGGCTGAGATTTATGTACGTCACCATCACTACCATTGAAATAGCCCAAATAAACAGGTTTTTGTGACCCTAGGCTATGACCTCTTTGGCCTAGGGGCCCGAAACTCACCAGTCATGTTCCCCCTAAGGGTCCCTAAAATGCTAGAAAATTTGGTACTGCTGAGCCATTGCCCTTTGAAAAGATGTGAGATTTTGGAAAGTGAAATAGGGAGGCAATGAAAGCCTATGGGGGATTTTACCAATTTTGGACCCCTGTAACTCTGGTTTGCAGAGATGTAGGGACCCCATCTTTGGAATCCAAGTCTAACAATATGTCTTCTACCTGCATGAGACATTTCGTGAAATTCAGACGTTGCTAACGGCCATGGCTGAGATTTATGTACGTCACCATCACTACCATTGAAATAACCCAAATAAACAGGTTTTTGTGACCCTAGGCTATGACCTCTTCGGCCTAGGGGCCCGAAACTCACCAGTCATGTTCCCCCTAAGGATCCCTACAATGCTAGAAAATTTGCCACTGCTGATCAATTGCCCTTTGAAAAGATGTGAGATTTTGGAACTGTAAATAGGAGGCCCAATGAAAGCCTATGGGGGATTTTACCAATTTTGGACCCCTGTAACTCTGGTTTGCAGAGATGTAGGGACCCCATCTTTGGAATCCAAGTCTAACAATATGTCTTCTACCTGCATGAGACATTTCGTGAAATTCAGACGTTGCTAACGGCCATGGCTGAGATTTATGTACGTCACCATCACTACCATTGAAATAGCCCAAATAAACAGGTTTTTGTGACCCTAGGCTATGACCTCTTCGGCCTAGGACTGCATTGAACGTGACCCACGCATTGTGCGCATTCTGGACAACACCAATTACTGGATTTATACCCTTCTGGATCCACGGTACAAACACAATGTTCCAAAACTGCTTGAAGAAAGAGTCCAACAGGTCAAAATGGAAGAATACCAGCAGGCCCTTGTGGAGACTTTAAAGAGGAGATTGACATCCTCCCCCTCCTCTAGCCAGTTGTTCGCCGACAGACTGACTTCCGCAAACCCAGGACGACCAGGAGGGCAGCAAACAACACAAGCCGCAGCTAGTGCCCAAAAGGGAATGGTATCGGCAGTGTCCTTGGAGTGGGAAAATTTTCTGACACCCATGCAGCAGCACACAGAACAGCAAGCGTGCAGATCCACCTCCAACACCGATCGCCTGGAGAAGATGGTCAATGACTACATGTCAGATGGCATAGCTGTGTTGAACAATCCATCTGCACCCTTCAACTATTGGGTATCGAAGCTAGACACCTGGCACAAACTGGCAATGTACGCAATAGAGGTACTGGCTTGCCCGGCAGCCAGCGTTATGTCGGAACGCTGTTTCAGTGCTGCCGGAGGCATTGTCACAGATCGGCGTATCCGCCTCTCCACAGAAAATGCAGACCGTCTGACTCAAATTAAAATGAAACAATCCTGTATTGGAAACGACTACGCAACACTCCCGGACCCCAACCAAGTAACATGAACAATGAACATCTGTGATGGGTTAGCGTTTCCGGTCCCTGTTTATTGAACCTCTCATCTGTATTACATTTATGACTGCATGGCGACAAAACGCAAATTGCTATCCGCACGCTTCTTGTCCTCATGCAAGGCCTGGGTTGTTGTGTCTCAAAGCGTGGCCTTCTCCTCCTGCGCCACGCTCCTCCTGTTCCATCACGTGTGCTGCTGCTGGGTTAGCGTTACCGGTCCCTTTTCCTGGAACCTCTTATATGTATTACATTTATGACTGCATGCCAACAAAAAGCATGTTACCTGTGCAAAGAAAACAGACATTTCCCGCATTTAAAAGACAGTTTTCCCTTTGAAACTTTAAAATCGATTTTCTAAAAAACTATAAGCTCTTTTTGCTAAATTTTTTTTCCTCTTGTACCCACTCCCAAGGTGCAAATACCCTGTAAATTTGGGGTATGTAGCATATAAGGAGGCTTTACAAAGCACGAAAGTTCGGGTCCCCATTGACTTCCATTATGTTCGGAGTTCGGCTCGAACACCCGAACATCGCGGCCATGTTCGGCCCGAACCCGAACATCTAGATGTTCGCCCAACACTACACGTGACCCGTTCGGCCAATCACAGCGCTAGCCGAACGTTCGGGTAACGTTCGGCCATGCGCTCTTAGTTCGGCCATATGGCCGAACAGTTTGGCCGAACACCATCAGGTGTTTGGCCGAACTTGAACATCACCCGAACAGGGTGATGTTCTGCAGAACCCGAACAGTGGCGAACATTGTTCGCCCAACACTAGTTACAACCAATTTGTACTTGTACTCAGAAGCAATTCTTGGAGTAATATGGGCATGCATTCTCAACGGGGCATTGCATTGTGTTGTTTTACACAATCAAAAAACATATTTTGCAGTGGCTTTCTATGTAATGCAGGCCAAAAAGCAACTAACCAATGTACACCTTGATTGACAAATACTGTGCACATTACAGGACATTCGAGCTGAGAGGGAAATGTTAAGCGTTTACTTACCTGTGGCTTCTTCCAGCCACTTTCTATGTGGTCCCTTGCTGCAGTATCACTGCTCTTCAGTGCACCGCTAGGCCTTTCAAAAGATCATCGACCACAGCTGTGTTTGTGGGCCTCTGTGCATACGTGGGCGTGTCTGTATGCCTCTCTCAATCCCGCCCTCATGATCAGGAAACTTCTGTGCTCGCACAGTGTAAAAGTCTTTGGGAACTCTGGGCTCACTGCAGTCACATGTCTGGGGCTCTAGTGGCGAGCTACAAAGCTACCAGGGAGATGTGAGGATGCAAGTTGGAGTGAGCAAAGGTAGCTATGCTTTCACCGGCACACTGCAATGCACACTTTGCATGGGGGGCTAGTGTGGCACATTGGGTTGGGTTGGCTTATAGTCAGGTCATCACATTTGGCTGTTTTTTTTTTTTTAGGACAAAAGTGCAGGTAGGGGTGGACATATATATATATATATATATATATATATATATATATATATATATACAGGATCTTCTCAAAAAATTAGCATATTGTGATAAAGTTCATTATTTTCTGTAATGTACTGATAAACATTACACTTTCATGTATTTTAGATTCATTTCACTACAACTGAAGTAGTTCAAGCCTTTTATTGTTTTAATATTGATGATTTTGGCATACAGCTCATGAAAACTCAAAATTCCTATCTCAAAAAATTAGCATATTTCATCCGACCAATAAAAGAAAAGTGTTTTTAAAACAAAAAAAGTCAACCTTCAAATAATTATGTTCAGTTATGCACTCAATAGTTGGTCGGGAATCCTTTTGCAGAAATGACTGCTTCAATGCGGCGTGGCATGGAGGCAATCAGCCTGTGGCACTGCTCAGGTGTTATGGAGGCCCAGGATGCTTCGATAGCGGCCCTAAGCTCATCCAGAGTGTAGGGTCTTGCGTCTCTCAACTTTCTTTTCACAATATCCCACAGATTCTCTATGGGGTTCAGGTCAGGAGAGTTGGCAGGCCAATTGAGCAGAGTAATACCATGGTCAATAAGCCATTTACCAGTGGTTTTGGCACTGTGAGCAGGTGCCAGGTCGTGCTGAAAAATGAAATCTTCATCTTCATAAAGCTTTTCAGCAGGCATTGGTGCTATTGGGGAAAATGCCAATGTCAGACATAGGATCGGAAAGGGTTAAACCTGGCTTTTTTTGTTTGTTTTAATGAGGGGGTTGTGGTTGAAAAATTTGCAGCAGTCACCTCTTATAATGCGCAACCTCATTGTTCCCCAGAGAAGGAACCTTCACCTTAGTTCTTCTAATTACCAATAAATACATCAGACTTGGCACGTGTGCTTAATTCAGTTATTTATGATACAAATTTAGCATGTATGCCAAGTCTGACAGTTTAATATTAATTAGCACATTAGTTCCTATTGTGTGATAATAAGATAAAGCAAAAAGTAAGAGGAGAAGTGTGCCAGTGCTGAACACACGGCCCTTGAGAGAGAGCTAAGATCATTAGCAGCAGTAACCAGTTACCTTGGGGCTCCTTCCTCAATGCATTTGTCGCATTGCATCACAATGGTCAATAAAATCAAAACGCAATACGAAGCAATATTTGTATGGTATGTTCACATCAGCACTTTACCAATGCTATGCAGAGTGTTCTGTCAGAAAAACTCACAGCATGCAGTGCACTTACCAGACAACGTGCATGCTTACAGTGGCCGTAAAGCATGTTTTCAATGTTCTGCATGTTTCACTGTATGCATCCGATCACAGTTCTAATGCGGGGTGCAAATTTTCACCACCGTTGCATTGTGATCTTGTCACTACACAACATGCTTGGTGTGAAAGTAGCTTTGGAGTTGTTTTGGTTGGTACAGATATTTTTGTGGTTGGGTTTTTCATATTGGTAAAACCAACAAGTGAGCATGGTTAATTTTAAAGTTGACCTGAACTGAGTAAAATGATTTAGAATAAACAGATGATGTTCCTGCAAATGAATATTACACACTTAATTGTCATTTAAGAGCTGCCATCACACTGTGGGAGGGGTTTCACCACAATATCAGCCATACAGGCCCCCCTGATGATCTGTTTAGGAAAAGTTAAAGATTTCTCATGGGAAAGGGGGTCTCAGCTACTGATTGGGATGAAGTTCAATCCGAGGTTAAAGTTCCCCTTAAAGCGAACCTCGAGACTAAAAATCTACTCAGCAGAACTGAACAGGCTTGGTGTTTCTTTAACAGTTTCACAGCATCAGGACTTTGTTTTTCTTATAGAAGTCTCATTTTTAGCTGCATTTTAGCTAAGCTCCACCCCATCAAAGAAAACTGCCTGGGCTTCTCCCCCCTGATGCTGTGCAAAGCATTATGGGATTTAGTATGTTGTTATTCACATTGCCTAGCAACTGGGAGGGATGATCAGGACACAGGACAGTTGGAACTGTGTCTCATGCTCCATGTCACCTTCTTTCAACCAAAAAGATGGCTGCCCTTATGAAATCACAAATATGTGCCTGCTCTTTTAAAGCAGGGTGGTTAAGAGATTATACTACCTATCTATTTTAATTAACATAACAAATGCAACTTAAAGCGGACCCAAACCAAACATTTTTTTTAATACAAAATATTTAGTTGCACCACTCTGACACATACAAAGATAAATAAACACTCATTCAAACCTATGAGCATTTCAGTGCATGCTTTTCACCCTTCTCTTTTCATAACTAGGATTATACAGGTGGCAGCCATTAGCAATTCCTCCTTTGCCAGACACCTGCTACTCAACCGTTTGCCGGTTTCTCTCCCGGCAAAATGAAAGGAAGTGAGGGGTTCCTCCATTAAATGTAAACTATTTTATATTTGTCAACATGCAGCTGAAAAAAGGCTGCTATATATTATTATAATTTAGAAAATAGATTTTATTTCTGAAATCTTGTATTTTAGTTTGGGTCTACTTTAATGACAGTATGTTTGTTTAGGCTGGAGTTCCTCTTTAATTGTATATACTTATAGCATATGTATAAAAGTTAAGTTTTATGTATAATAGAGCCCTCACCACTAGTGTTTCAGTCGTTCTAATAATCACATTCCACTAAATCAATCGGTAATCATTTTTTATAGTTAAATTCACTTTTTTCCCACAATACCTGGCTCTGGAAAATAGGCATTTCAATTCTTTCACAGAAAAATATACAGCTATTTTCTACCACCTTTCTATTGTTGCTTCATAACCTAATAAAAAAAGGTTTATAGAACAATCAGCCAGTATCTCATAGCCTTTGCGTTCTAGTACTGCTACTAGACACCCTATTTAATTAACTGTTTAAAAGAATATGGGCTTATGTTCCAGCGTTGGTGTTTTCCTATTGTTAATTTAAGCACTTATAGAAAGAGACAAGTTATTATGTATGCAGTCTGTACATGTTGGCAGAGCCTCACAGTCAATTAGGACTACAGTATGTTTGTTTTCAGCTATACATTATTGTATTACTATTAAATGTTACCAACTGGGGAAAAGCTACCAGAAATTACTGACGCTAATGGGCTAAGCTCAGGATTTTATATCGCTGTTGTTTAAAGGGGCTGTCCTCTTTAGAAATGTATATTTAGAGGCAGGGAGTAGTAACAGCTATGCATTAGCTTCATTTCAATTCATAATAACAGCAATGATTTAGATTAAGAAACATGTAATTGCTTCCACTAAGGATTTTTCAGATTCTTGACTCTGCAGTATATGCTTAGAATATATATCATTTAAATTGTAAGTTGATTATGGAAAAAAACTATCAAAAATAAACCTTATTTATTATCACTAATAAGAGGTGATATATTAAAACGGAAAGAGTTTATTTTAGTGCGGGGGCATCCTAGCTATTAATTTGGCTGAATAATTTTGTAACCACTAGAACTGATTCATCCTTATGGCTGTGTAACAAATATTTCATGAATATTTTGATTGATAGTTTATGTTGCTCAGTAGGGCTGGCCACTAGGATGCAAACAATTCTGAGTTGGTGCATAGTTATGCAAATTTATGAAGCTTGAAAATAGGAAACTGGATCAACACAATTTTACTTTGGTGAGATTCGATTGGTTGATTTTCAAACTGCATATATTTGCCTAATCCTGTATAAACTTGGAAGTGCATGTATCTCACTGACCATCCCTATTGCTTGGCTGTATTGCTTGGCTTCCTGCTAGGGTTTGGGGAATTTTTTTTTAATTTTTTTACTGAGTTTCAAACCCTGGTCTAGTGGACTCATGGAGAATAATGTGATTTGGTTGATCAGATGACAGATTTGCTGTGATCACCAGGCATGGTCGGAAGAGCCAATTTCCGATTCCGTGGTAATTCCGCATACCGCCACTACCGAAATTCCGCTACCGTTTCATTCCGATGGAATTCCTGAGCTGTTCCGCGGAATTCCGAGATATACGGAATTCCGTCAGAAAATCTCTCTCTCTCTCTCTCTCTCTCTCTCTCTCTCTCTCTCTCTCTCTCCCTCTCTCCCTCTCTCTCTCTCTCCCTCTCTTCTCCTCCTCCTCCTCCTCCTCCTCCTCCTCCATCCATCCATCCATCCTCTTATATCATCCAGTAGGGAATTGCAGATTTTCAAAACAGCTTATATACCATAGCTGGGATTTGAACCCAGGATGCAGTGTGTAGTAGCTAGTAGGTATCTGTCTTAACCTCTAGACCATGAACTACACTACATGGTAAAGCTGTCCTAGCATAAACCATACTACCATTATGATCAATTCAACAGAAAAAGTAGCATGATTAAGGATTGGTACTTTTTGAAAAGCATGCTTATATACCATAGCTGGGATTTGAACCCAGGACACAGTGTGTAGAGGGTATCTGACTTACCCTCTAGACCATGAACCACACTACATGGTAGTAGGTATCTGTCTTACCCCCTAGACCATCAACCACATTCAGGGCCGGGCCGAGGCAGAGGCTGGAGAGGCTCCAGCCTCAGGGCGCAGTGTAGGAGGGGGTGCACAATTTATTCAGCTGTCATTCCAAATTGTGTTTGAAGCAGAAAGAAATAAGAAAAGGTGATACATGGCAGCGACTGCAAGACAGATAAGTAGCGATTAAGGTGTTGGGGGCCCTGGGGCACCTCTTAGTGTAATAGCAATCAGTGTGTGATGGCTGGGGTGGGAGGGATGGGGGGGGGGGCGCACTTTGCTGTCTCAGCCTTGGGTGCTGAAGGACCTTGTCCCACCTCTACATGCTAAAGCTGGCCTGCTATGTACCATACTACCATTATGATCAATTCAATAGATATGCTATGGTATATAAGCATGCTTTTCAAAAAGTACAAATCCTTAATCATGCTACTTTTTGTATTGAATTGATCATAATGGTAGTATGGTCTATGCTAGGACAGCTTTACCATGTAATGTGGTTCATGGTCTAGAGGTTAAGACAGATACCTACTACACACTGCATCCTGGGTTCAAATCCCAGCTATGGTATATAAGCTGTTTTGAAAATCTGCAATTCTCTACTGGATGATATAAGAGGATGGATGGATGGATGGGAGGAGGAGGAGGAGGAGGAGGAGGAGGAGGAGGAGGAGGAGAGAGAGAGAGAGAGAGAGAGAGAGAGAGAGAGAGAGAGAGAGAGAGAGAGAGAGAGAGAGAGAGAGAGAGAGAGAGAGAGAGAGATGTGATGTTATTCCGGAAAATTCCGTCGGAATTATAAAATTTCCGCGGAATTCCGTTTGAGATATATAGAAATTCCGTTCCGACTAACAAAATCGGAATTATTAATTACGACCGGAATCACGGAATCAATAATTCCGCGGAATTTTCCGACCATGCCTAGTGATCACATCCTGCTTTCGCATGATCATGACTAGCAAATCACAAACTTGCATATCTATCACCTGACCAAACTGATCACATGCTTCTCCATGAGCTCTTCTAGATATGACCATCATGACCTTGGACAAAGTCACAGACCATACATCAAAGGCAGCACCCACGACCAATAGGCTATCCATCATGCACATTGCATTTAACATAAGATATCTGCAGAAAGTGGTGTTCTCTATATCATTGGGCATGTTCACACTATGCATCAGATTCTGTTATATCACCAACAGAGATCCAGAACTACTCTGTAAAACTTCCACTTTATTGATCAAATTGTTAATATTCACATTTTGACACGGCACTGAAACTAGTGCCGTTTCAGTGCTGTGCCTTTTTCTAAATCCTGACTGAAAGATATCAAAAATGTTGTTATCTGTAAGCCTGGCTTCTAGCTGGTTGGTGACTGCTTTCTCGATAACTTTTGATAGGAATGGTTAGTTTGCTTCAGGTCTGTAGTTGGTCACAGAATCCGGATCCAGTGACGGTTTCTTCAAGAGGGGTTTTATGATTTCTTTCTTTAGTTCCTCTGGGAACAGTCCACTTTGCAAGGAGCACTGAATTATTTTGTGAAGTGCTGGTCTGATCAGCTCTGGGCACTGCATTAAGGATCCAGTTGGGCCAGGATCCAGGTCGCAGGTAGTGGGACAGAGACGTTGGATGAGAACACCAAAATCTTCTTCACTCAGAGTGTCAAAGACTTGCCCTGGTCGTATGGTAGTAGGCATACGCAAAGTCCCAGTGGTTCATTGATGTTGTTGGTGTAATGCTGGCATGGATGGCAGACACCTTGTTTGTGAAGAAGGCAGAAAATTCTCCACACTTTCCCTCGAGAATGTGGTTGGGACTTTTAGGCAAGAAGGCTTGCAGAGTGATTCTACTGTGTGAAAGAGCTGAGCAGCTCTGTTTTTGGCTGTAGATATTTTGTGCAAGATGAAGTCTGATTTTTTTCTTGGTTATTGCTTCTTGGTAATGTTTGAGGTGATGAACTAGGCTAAATTTGTGCTCCTCAGACCCTGATTTACACCACTATCTTTCTATTCTGTGTTCTTTCTTTTTTAGATCTATGATGGTTTTGTCAAGCCAATTAGCTTTCTGTTTTTTGGTTGCTGATTTGATGCGCCATGGGGCGATATTGTCATATGTTTCATATACCATGTTGCTGTACTGGGTTACTAGGGTGTTGAGGTCCATTGGGCTATGGAGCTTATTAGTAAAATCCATTCATTTATTCAGGGGATGGTATTTGATTGCTTCCTTAGGCTTTTGCTTGATAGGATGATGTTCAATAGTAAACTGTATTATGTGATGGCCTGAACATACCACTGGGGTTAACGTTATGTTACTAATGTCCATCCCTATGTGGAACAGTAAGTCTAGGGTATGTCCTCCTCTGTGTGTAGCAGATGTTACAACTTGTGTTAAGCCTAGTCCACCCATGAGGTTTATTAGTTCAATTGCATCTTGTGATTGAATGTCATCAGCCCAGACGTTGAAGTCACCAAGGATATTCCGTCTCGGATAAGATGGTGTCAATGTGGCCAGCAGTTCTGAGAATTCCTGTAGGAATGGGTCAGCATCTCCAGGGGGATGGTAAACCAGTAAAATGTTGATGCCTTTACCAGCTGAGATCTGTGCACCTATACATTCAAAGGACTTTGTTGGGCCAACATTCAGGGCTCTGAGCTGTAGGGTTGTTTTGCCGCAAATTGCTACACCCCCTATTCTGTGGTCTTGTCTTCCCTCACTTATGAGTGAGTAATTGTTTGGAATGGTTGCTTCCAGTGTAGGGCCTGGGATTGGTTGGCTCAGGGGAACAATCATTCCCCCTCCCCAATCGATCCCCTGTAATAGCCACGGGTCGCACCTGTCGAGAACTAGCACGCAACTGACGCAACATTGCCGAATATATATATCCATCCAAATGTCCGCTAAGCGGCTCTTGTTGGACGGTTATATCTGTCCAGTTAGGCAGAACTGGTTAAAATACAATTATAATCTATTTTGGCACATTATGCGTAAACATGTCTTTCTCATCTCTAGCCATACAGCAGCAGAGGTCACAAGAATATGATAAAAATATAATATTGCTCTGAATTTTAACAATGTTTTACTAATAAATAATGTAACTATTACAGATACAGCATTCTACATAAAAAAGAATGCCGTTTTGAAATGGCATTAAAAGACATCTCCATTAATCTGTGATTAATGTTTAATTATATTAAAGTGCATTATATTAAAGCATATTTTTCTATGAATGTATTCATTTAGTCATTCAGATAAAAATGAATAATCTGCTTCTTTAATGGCCAGAGATGGATAATAAGCTTCATACTGAGTATATTTAATTAATATATTTTATGATCTCTATCTTTGCAACACAAAAGCTGCATTGTGGCAAGGATATGTTTATGAAGGGATAGATATATAAATGAACATACATGAATGATCATGCGTTTCATGCCACTAAATTTATATATTCGCTCTCAAAGAATATGTTTTCTATACAAAGGAAGCATTTATTTTCCCATTAATAATTTTCTTTAATAGAAAGTAAAATCTAAGGAGAGAGATTCAATTTATAGCTTGCATGAATAATTGCAACTGAACATAAATGGTACTTTCCCATGATTTATATCATCAAAAGTGAGCGAAGAACTAGATGACTGTCTCCCCTTTCGTTAACCGTATAAAGTAAATAATAACTGGTTTATGAATATACTCTATGTGATCCATATACTTCAACTGCTATCTTTAAAGTCAACCTTTAAAGAGAATCCGAGGTGGGGTTCTGACAATGCTATCTGCACACAGAGCCTGGGTCTGCCTATACAGCCCAGCACCTGTTGCTATCCAGATCCCCCCTAAGTTCCCCCTGCGCTCTGCAATCCCCCATAAATTACAGCCGTGCTGTCGACACGCAGCAGGCTGTGTTTACATCTGCAGTTGTCATTTTCACCTCTCCCCGCCTCCTGCATAGCTCCGGTCCCCGCCCGCGTCCCCTCCCTCCAATCAGCGGGGAGGGAAGGGACGCGGGCGGGGACTGGAGCTATGCAGTAGGTGGGGGAGCGGTGAGGCTGACAGTACAGAGGTAAACACAGCCCGCTGCGACACGCTGCATGTCGACAGCGCGGCTGTGATTTATGAGGGGCAGCAGAGTGCAGGGGGAACTTAGGGGGGATTGAGATAGCAACAGAGGCTGGGCAATATGAGCAGACCCAGCCTCTGTGTGCAGATAGCATTGTCAGAACCCCACCTCTGGTTCTCTTTAACAAACTTAGGGAATTACAACTGACCCTATAGTGCACATATACTTTAGGATAGGGTTTGTGCCAGAGAAAACTGCATGTAAAATAATCAGTAACTCCAGAGATATACCATACTGATTTAATATCATAATTAAGCAGATTACAACTTCTGAGGAAGGTTGAACTTGGCCCATCACCTTAATCCCTCCCCCCCCCTTCCTTTTTGGGGGACAAATTAGATTTCCTTTGGGTGGCACTTTTTGCCAAATTAGGTATTTGATTTCCTATGCATTCCAATGGTAAAATGAAAGTAAAAAATGCAGAAAACACACAATTCCTTGACTTTCACCTACTGTACTTTTGAATAGTGATTATGTAGATAAATAAATGAATTCAATATATATGTGTGTGTGTGTATGTATATATATATATATATATATATATATATATATATATATATATATATATATATATGTATAGAAGAAAAACGAGGAGTTGCAGCCCACGGCTCTTTATTGAGCAATAATATACAGGCAAACGTTTCGGTTGTTGGTGGATTATTGTTGTCTATTTGTTGACTTGCCCTTGCGGCTTGAAATATATTGGTGAAACCACACAGAGGGTGCAGGATCGCATCTGTCAACATAGGAGCTCTGTCAGGGGGGGCACTTCTGATCTCCCGGTAGCGAGACATTTTCACTCTATGGGACATAGAGATGTGGATCTCAAATTCATGGTCATTGACCATATACCTAGACCCAAGAGAGGGGGCGACCGGGTTCTGCTTCTTAAAAAGAGAGAGGTCATGTGGATCCACAAACTGGGGTCCCTACACCCATTTGGCTTGAATAGGGACTTCGACCTCCATTTATATTTATGATGTATTCTTTCAATATTATAGGTGGATTGCTATAAGATTGATCATGATTGAACGACACGAATTGGATACAGACACAGAGATTTGAATCATGGACTGAAATTGGATGAGATAAGTGTGGATTTAACACTTATGTCTTATTGTATACATGATTTTGTTAGTTCCCCTTTAAGGGGGTGGATACTTATATTGTAATTTCCTGTCTGCACAGGTATATATTTGCATATGTTGTATTGAATCATTTGGCATTGAGAAAGGTTGTGGACAACCGAAACGTTTGCCTGTATATTATTGCTCATTAAAGAGCCGTGTGCTGCAACTGCTCATTTTTCTTATATATGATCTAGAGGGATTGAGCTCCGTCAGTTGTGGGCATACACATACATGGGACTACCTGTGCGAGCTGCAGATCCCCCCTGGACTATATATATATATATATATATATATATATATATATATATATATATATGTACACAAATATTGACAATATTTGGCAGAGTACTTTTGTGTAATTTTTCACAAAAACATCATGATAGAATTTGGAAAGAGGAGGTAAATAGCAGATTAGTTGGTTATTTTATCATGTAGGAAGCATGTTCTCAAATTTGGATGTGTAGAAGCTAAACAGCTAAACTGTTTTTCTTGTAATAGCCCCCTAGTTTTAACTCCCATTGCATACCTGCTATTATGTTGTCTCTATTAGATGTCTTCGTATCGTATGTCATTTAGTGATCCAATTATAATGCCCCCTTTTTTATAAAGTGGTCCTTAATATTCAATCCAATTATAGTGCCTCAAACTTACAGCACTCTTAATGTGGACCTGAACTCAGAACTCCTCTCTGCTCTAAACAATACACAGCAGCATAATAACCTTTAAACAAAAACATTTCTTTGGTACAGCTGATACAAATCCTAAAATAAATCTGCACGGTTTCTACTTCTTGATTCATGGAAGCAGACATATTGTTTACAGCTAGAGATGGCCGAACCTCCGATTTTCGGTTTGCGAAGCGCGAACGCGAACTTCCGCAAACGTTCACGAACATGCGAACTTCCGCAAACTAAAATAGACTTCAATGGGGAGGCGAACTTTGAAAACTAGAAGCAATTATGCTGGCCACAAAAGTGATGGAAAAGATGTTTCAAGGGGTCTAACACCTGGAGGGGGGCATGGCAGAGTGGGATACACGCCAAAACACCAGCAGCACACAGCTGAATGACAGAAAAACAGTGACTGAGTGTCCAGCTGATTGAATTTGGTCTGTCGACAATGAAGCAACAACCTTATTATCGTTTTTCTTGGGTCAGGTGTGACCCCCAACCCCAACACACTCATATAGCCGGCGGTCATTGTATTTATTGTAATACGCAAGCCCCTTCACTGTGGCAAGGTAATGATCACGAAGGGGAATTGACACTTGTACATGCCTTTTATTTTGTTGTTGCAGCTGCAGTGCAGCCAGAAAAATTAGGCAGGCATGTACACGCACCAGAAAAATTATTATAGCGGATGCTACTAGCAGCGGCCTTAAAAATTTAGGAATCCGCCTGGAGTCCTGGACCCTGTTTGTGGTGGTGGAGAAGGCAGTGAAGTGGCCTGCAGGCAGAGATGCTGTGTGGGAAGCAACTTAGTCTTGGGGCAGGCAGTCACACGGCGTGCAGGCAGAGATGCTGTGTGTGGGGACTGACTTAGTCTTCGGGCAGGCTTGACTGTCCTTTGCAGACCACGTGGTCAGATGGTCCCTTGACCCAACGCTGTGTGCCAGAGATGACACCACTTGCCTTTCAAGATCACGGTACAGTTTGGGTATCGCCTTTTTTGAGAAATAATTGCGGCCTGGTCAGTGGCGTCCCTACCATAGTGCGCAGGGGGGCGGGGCGCACCGGGTGTCAGACACCCAGGGGGGTGTCACCACGACCCCCCACAGCAGCACAGCAGGAGGGAGAAGCAGGGCTAGAAGGAGGGGCAGTGGGGGCAGCAGTGGGGAGGGGGGAAATATCCCCCCCCTCCCTCACCTGGGACCCCTCCTTCTGCCTCTCTCCCCCTCCAGATTAGCGGCGACAAGTGCGGGGCGGCCGGAGGCGTATGAACAATTACTCACCTGATTTCCGCGTTCCAAGCGTGGAGCGCAGCGTCATGACGTCACAGGTCTCTGTCTTCAATGCCGCCCACTGTGCTTCCTGATTAGTGGAAGCACAGTGGGCGGCATTGGAGGCAGAGACCTGTAACGTCATGACGCTGGGAACGCGGAGATTAGGTGAGTAATTGTCTATACGCCTCCGGCCGCCCCGCACTTGTCGCAGCTATTCTGGAGGGGGAGAGAGAGGCAGAAGGAGGGGTCCCAGGTGAGGGAGGGGGGGGATATTTCCCCCCTCCCCACCACTGCCCCCACTGCCCCTTCTTCTAGCGCTGCTTCTCCCCCTCCTGGGCATCTTTACTGGGGGGGGGGGGGGGGGACTGTACTAGCTATACTGGGGGCAGCTATACTGGGGGCAGCTATACTGGGGGCAGCTATACCAGCTATACTGGGGGCAACTATACCAGCTATACTGGGGGCAGCTATACTAGGGGCAACTAAACTAGCTATACTGGGGGCAACTATACCAGCTATACTGGGGGCAACTAAACTAGCTATACTGAGGGCAACTATACCAGCTATACTGGGGGCAGCTATACTAGGGGCAACTAAACTAGCTATACTGGGGGCAACTATACCAGCTATACTGGGGGCAACTAAACTAGCTATACTGGGGGCAACTATACCAGCTATACTGGGGGCAAACTATACCAGCTATACTGGGGGCAACTATACCAGCTATACTGGGGGCAACTATACCAGCTATACTGGGGGCAACTATACTAGCTATACTGGGGGCAACTATACTAGCTATACTGGGGGCAACTATACCAGCTATACTGGGGGCAACTATACCAGCTATACTGGGGGCAACTATACTGGGGGCAGCTATACTGGGGGCAACTAAACTAGCTATACTGAGGGCAGGTATACTAGCTATACTGGGGGCAGCTATACTGGGGGCAGGTATACTAGCTATACTGGGGGAAGCTATACTGGGGGCAACTAAACTAGCTATACTGGGGGGGGGGGGGGCAACTAAACTAGCTATACTGGGGGGCAACTATACTAGCTATACTGGGGGCAACTAAACTAGCTATACTGGGGGCAACTATACCAGCTATACTGGGGGCAACTATACCATCTATACTGGGGGCAACTATACCAGCTATACTGGGGGCAACTATACCAGCTCTACTGGGGGCAACTATACTAGCTATACTGGGGGCAACTATACCAGCTATACTGGGGGCAACTATACCAGCTATACTGGGGGCAGCTATACTGGGGGCAACTAAACTAGCTATACTGGGGGCAACTAAACTAGCTATACTGGGGGCAGGTATACTAGCTATACTGGGGGCAGCTATACTGGGGGCAGGTATACTAGCTATACTGGGGGCAGCTATACTGGGGGCAACTAAACTAGCTATACTGGGGGGGGGCAACTAAACTAGCTATACTGGGGGGCAACTATACTAGCTATACTGGGGGCAACTAAACTAGCTATACTGGGGGCAACTATACCAGCTATACTGGGGGCAACTATACCATCTATACTGGGGGCAACTATACCAGCTATACTGGGGGCAACTATACCAGCTATACTGGGGGCAACTATACTAGCTATACTGGGGGCAACTATACCAGCTATACTGGGGGCAACTATACCAGCTATACTGGGGCAGCTATACTGGGGGCAACTAAACTAGCTATACTGGGGGCAGGTATACTAGCTATACTGGGGGCAGCTATACTGGGGGCAGGTATACTAGCTATACTGGGGGCAGCTATACTGGGGGCAACTAAACTAGCTATACTGGGGGCAACTAAACTAGCTATACTGGGGGGCAACTAAACTAGCTATACTGGGGGCAACTAAACTAGCTATACTGAGGGCAGGTATACTAGCTATACTGGGGGCAGCTATACTGGGGGCAACTATACTAGCTATACTGGGGGCAACTAAACTAGCTATACTGGGGCAACTAAACCAGCTATACTGGGGCAACTAAACCAGCTATACTGGGGGCAACTATACTAGCTATACTGGGGGCAACTAGTTTCACTGGGGGCAACTATACTAGCTTCACTGGGGGCAACTATACTGGGGGAAACTACTAGCTATACTGGGGCAACTATACTAGCTAATACTTTAAATTACAGTTAGCCCCGCCCTCATCCGGTCATGACCACGCCCATTTTTGCCGCGAAGCACGCCACAGGTTGTGGCCATGCCCATTTTTTAAGGGGGGGGGTGTCTTTTAATACCCAGCACCGGGTGCCAAATGCCCTAGGTACGTCACTGGGCCTGGTATCTTCCACTGCGGTGTGTGGCTTTGCTTTTGTGTGATGATTTTCCTTAGGTGGTCATCCCATTGCAGTTTGTGCTTTGTAATCATGTGCCTTCATAAGGAAGTTGTCCCTACACGGGTCTTGGTCTTTCCAAGACCAAAAATTCAGGAATCCGCCTGGAATCCTGGTGGACCCTGTTGGTGGTGGCAGTCAAGCAGCTTGCAGGCAGAGATGCTGTGTGGGGATTGACTTAGTCTTGGGGCAGGCAGCCAGTCACATGGCATGCAAGCAGAGATGCTGTGTGTGGGGACTGATTTAGTCTTCGGGCGGCCAGTAACCCTCCGGGATCCATGCCTCATTCATTTTGAGGTGAAGTACTGAACACTTTTTTGACCTAGGCGACTTCTCTTCTCAGTGACATTGCCTCCAGCTGCGCTGAAGGTCCTTTCTGACAGGACGCTGGAGGCAGGGCAAGACAGAAGTTGGATGGCAAATGGTGACAACTCTGGCCACAGGTCAATCCTGTGCATCCAGTAGTCCAAGGGTTCATCGCTGCTCACAGTGTCTACATCGACACTTAAGGCCAGGTAGTCGGCTACCTGCCGGTCGAGGCGTTGGTGGAGGGTGGATCCGGAAGCGCTAAGGCGATGCGTTTGACTAAAGAATGTTCGCATGTCCGACATCAACATGAGATCGCTAGAGCGTCCTGTCCTTGCTTGCGTGGACATGGGTGAAGGTTTACTGGCAGTGGTACCTTTATTGCGTTGTGCTGTGACATCACCCTTAAACGCACTGTAAAGCATAGTTGCCAGCTTGTTCTGCATGTGCAGCATCCTTTCTGCCTTTAGGTGAGTTGGTAACATGTCTGCCACTTTGTGCCTATACCGAGGGTCTAGTAGCGTGGCCACCCAGTACAGCTCATTCCCCTTGAGTTTTTTTATACGGGGGTCCCTCAACAGGCTGGACAGCATGAAAGACGCCATCTGCACAAAGTTGGATCCAAACGTACTATCCAACTCCTCTTGCTCTACCTCAGTGATGTCAGCTAAGTTCTCCTTCTCCCCCCAGCCACGAACAATACCACGGGAGCGTTGAGCAGCACAAGCCCCCTGCGATGCCTGCTGCGGTTGTTCTTCTTCTGCCTCCTCCTCCTCAAAAAAAACCACCTTCCTCATCCTCTGACTCCTCTTTCCCACACGACTCTTTCTCCTCCTCCCCCTTCTGTGCTGCTGCAGGTGTTGAGGAAACATCTGGTTCTGATGAGAATTGATCCTACAACTCTTCCTCCTCTAACTGTTCCTGTTCATGCTCATACACAGCTTGATCCACCACTCTACGCATGGCACACTCCAGGAAAAAGATATACAGGATCAAGTCGCTGGTGGCGCCTTCACTGCGACTTACCAAGTTTGTCTTCTCCTCAAACGGCTGCATGAGCCTGCAGGCATTTTGCATGAGTGTCCAGTACTTCGTCCAGAACATCCCTATATCCCCAGACTGTGTCATTTGACTGTAGTTGTAGATATACTGTTTGACTGCTTTCTCCTGTTGTAGCAGGCGGTCAAACATCTGGAGTGTCGAATTCAAGTGAGTCGGGCTATTGCAAATCAAGTGCCTCACCGGCAAGTTGTATCTCTGCAGAATATCGGCCAAGCGTGCCATGGCCATGTAAGACTGCCTGAAATGCCCACACAACTTCCTGGCCTGCTTTAGGACATCCTGTAAGCCTGGGTACTTAGACACAAATCTAAGGATTACGAGATTGAGCACATGTGCCATGTAGGGTACATGTGTCAACTTTCCCAAATTCAAAGCCGAAATGAGATTGCTGCCATTGTTACACACCATGTTGCCGATGTCCAGTTGGTGCGGAGTCAGCCACTGATCCACCTGTTTGTCCAGAGCAGCCAGGAGAGCTGCTCCAGTGTGACTCTCCGCTTTGAGGCAAGACATGTCTAAGATGGCGTGACACCGTCGTACCTGGCATGCAGCATAGGCCCTGGGGAGCTGGGGCTGTGTAGCTGGAGAGGAGGAGATTGCAGCACCAGTAGAGTTGTGCTGCCACTCAGCCAAGGAGGAGGAGGAGGAAGACGACAGCGAAGAGGATGTAGCAGGAGGAGTAGGAGGAGAGGGAGAGAAGGTGGCAGCAGATCTGCCTGCAAGCCGTGGAGATGTCACAAGTTGGTCCGCTGCACAGCCACGTACTCCCTGCTTGCCATTGGTCACCAGGTTGACACAATGGGCTGTGTAATAATAATAATAATAATAATTGCAGTATTTGTATAGCGCCTTTCTCCTGTCAGACTCAAAGCGCTTGCGAGGCAGCCACTAGCACGCACTCAGTAGGCAGTAGCAGTTTAAAGGAGACTTGCCCAAGAAACTCCTTACTGAATAGGTGCTGGCTTACTGTAAGTGTAAGTAATGTACCTGCCCTGACCGTGCTTGGCAGACCAGGCATCCGTGGTCAGATGGACCCTTGACGCAACGCTGTGTGCCAGAGATGACACCACTTGTCTTTCTACTTCCCGGTACAGTTTGGGTATCGCCTTTTTAGAGAAATAATTGCAGCCTGGTATCTTCCACTGCGGTGTCCCAATGGCCACAAATTTTCAGAAGGCATCAGAGTCCACCAGCTGGTATGGTAACCGCTGGCGGGATAACAGTTCCGCCAAGCCAGCTGTCAGACGCCAGGCACGGGGGTGACTGGCAGACATTGGCTTCTTCCGCTCAAAGATTTCCCTCATGGACACCTGGCTGCTGCTGTGGGCAGAGGAGCAGGAGCCGCTCAAGGTGAGAGGCGGAGTGGAGGAGGTTGGCTGTGATTGTGAAGGTGAAAGGGAGAAAGTGGCTGAAGATGATGCACCTGAAGGAGGAAGAGGAGAAGGAGGGTGGCTTTGCTTTTGTGTGCTGCTTTTGCTCAGGTGGTCTTCCCATTGCAGTTTGTGCCTTTTCGCGTAGGTGCACTGAACAGGTTACAGGTATGTACTGCAGTGATTGGTATTACAAATGTGCAGCTGTCACACACACACACAGGTACCGTGAACAGGTGCAATGACTGGTGGTATTAACAATGCGTGCGCTCACATAGGTAGGTAGGTAGGTGCACTGAACAGTGAACAGGTGCAGTGATTGGTATTACAAATGTGCAGCTGTCACACACAGGTACCGTGAACAGGTGCAGTGACTAGTGGTATATTACACTGCTTGCGGTCATGTAGGTGCACTGAACAGGTTACAGGTATGCGCTGCAGTGATTGGGATTACAAATGTGCAGCTGTCACACACACACAGGTACCGTGAACAGGTGCAATGACTGGTGGTAGTAACAATACGTGCACTCACATAGGTAGGTAGGTAGGTAGCTGCACTGAACAGTGAACAGGTGCAGTGATTGGGACTACAAATGTGCTGCTGTCACACACACACACAGGTACCGTGAACAGGTGCAATGACTGGTGGTATTAACAATACGTGCGCTCACGTAGGTAGGTAGGTAGGTGCACTGAACAGTGAACAGGTGCAGTGATTGGGATTACAAATGTGCAGCTGCCTGTCACACACACACACACACACACACATGTACCATGAACAGGTGCAATGACTGGTGGTATTAACAATGTGTGCGCTCACGTAAGTAGGTAGGTAGGTGCACTGAACAGTGAACAGGTGCAGTGATTGGGATTACAAATGTGTAGCTGTCACACACAGGTACCGTGAACAGGTGCAGTGACTGGTGGTATATTACACTGCTTGCGGTCATGTAGGTGCACTGAACAAGTTACAGGTATGCGCTGCAGTGATTGGGATCACAAATGTGCAGCTGTCACACACACACACACACACAGGTACCGTGAACAGGTGCAATGACTGGTGGTAGTAACAATACGTGCACTCACGTAGGTAGGTAGGTGCACTGAACAGTGAACAGGTGCAGTGATTGGGATTACAAATGTGCAGCTGTCACACATAGGTACCGTGAATAGGTGCAGTGACTGGTGGTATATTACACTGCTTGCGGTCATGTAGGTGCACTGAACAGGTTACAGGTATGCGCTGCAGTGATTGGGATTACAAATGTGCAGCTGTCACACACACACACAGGTACCGTGAACAGGTGCAATGACTGGTGGTAGTAACAATACGTGCACTCACGTAGGTAGGTAGGTGCACTGAACAGTGAACAGGTGCAGTGATTGGGATTACAAATGTGCAGCTGCCTGTCACACACACACACACACACAGGTACCATGAACAGGTGCAATGACTGGTGGTATTAACAATGTGTGCGCTCACGTAAGTAGGTAGGTAGGTGCACTGAACAGTGAACAGGTGCAGTGATTGGGATTACAAATGTGCAGCTGTCACACACAGGTACCGTGAACAGGTGCAGTGACTGGTGGTATATTACACTGCTTGCGGTCATGTAGGTGCACTGAACAAGTTACAGGTATGCACTGCAGTGATTGGGATTACAAATGTGCAGCTGTCACACACACACACACACAGGTACCGTGAACAGGTGCAATGACTGGTGGTAGTAACAATACGTGCACTCACGTAGGTAGGTAGGGGCACTGAACAGTGAACAGGTGCAGTGATTGGGATTACAAATGTGCAGCTGTCACACATAGGTACTGTGAACAGGTGCAGTGACTGGTGGTATATTACACTGCTTGCGGTCATGTAGGTGCACTGAACAGGTTACAGGTATGCGCTGCAGTGATTGGGATTACAAATGTTCAGCTGTCGCACACACACACAGGTTCCGTGAACAGGTGCAATGACTGGTGGTAGTAACAATACGTGCACTCACGTAGGTAGGTAGGTGCACTGAACAGTGAACAGGTGCAGTGATTGGGATTACAAATGTGCTGCTGTCACACACACACACACCAGCACCGTGAACAGGTGCAATGACTGGTGGTATTAACAATGCGTGCGCTCACGTAGGTAGGTAGGTGCACTGAACAGTGAACAGGTGCAGTGATTGGGATTACAAATGTGCAGCTGCCTCACACACACACACACACACACACACACACACACACACACACACACACACACACACACACACACACACACACACACACACACACACACACACACACACACACACACACACACACACACACACACGTACCATGAACAGGTGCAATGACTGGTGGTATTAACAATGCATGTGCTTACGTAGGTAGGTAGGTAGGTAGGTGCACTTAACAGTGAACAGGTTCAGCAATTGGGATTACAAATGTGCAGCTGCCTGTCACACACACACACAGGTACCGTGAACAGGTGCAATGACTGGTGGTATTAACAATGTGTGTGCTCACATAGGTAGGTAGGTAGGTAGGTGCACTGAACAGTGAACAGGTGCAGTGATTGGGATTACAAATGTGCAGCTGCCTGTCACACACACAGGTAGTCACTGAATGTGCTAGGCCGGGCAGTGGCACAGTAGGAATTACCACCAAGGGGCCAAAGGCCAGTTGCGACTGACTGATAGGGCTGTATATAATGCAAGTGGGCCACAAAAAAAAAATAGATCAAAAGAACAAGATTAGCTCTCAAAAGCGCTGTTGAGGGGTGCTTTTTTAGCAATAAGAATTAGCAAGGAGCAAGCTAACAAGCATACAAGAGCCTAACTAAGCTTTCCCTATAGCTCTCTCTGCAGCAGCTCTCCCTTCTCTAATTACTGCAGGTACACGAGTGAGTCCAATGCCTGACGCTGCCTGCCTTTTATAAGGGGGGGGGGGGCTCCAGGAGGGAGTGTAGCCTGATTGGCTACAATGTGCCTGATGACTGTGATGTAGAGGGTCAAAGTTGACCCTAATGATGTAGTATAGGGGCGGACCGAACTTCCGAAAAAGTTTGCGGTTCTCCGCGATCGCGAACCACCAACGTTCGCTGGTTCCCGTTCGCCGGCGAACCGTTCGGGCCATCTCTATTTACAGCCTTTGCTTCCAAATGACCTCAACTGCTTATCTGCCATAGGCAGTCATGTGACACAGGGGAAGGCTCAAACTACAACTAGTGATTAGACACAAATGAGGGGGATTTACACAGTCTAAACACTTTAAATACATACAGGGTGCATTTCTGTTATGTTTTTCTTGTATCCTGTGCAAGAGTTCAGGTCCACTTTAAATAGGGCTCCCCTTTATATCGCCCCCTACATAATGTTCTCTCATTATAATAATCATGCAGGCAAATTACCCGTCTTTACACTATTTTTAATAGGATATTTTTTTTCTCTTTAGTGCTATAACTAGAGATGGTGGATGATATGCAAACAATTCTAAGTTGATGAAGGGTTATACAAATGTATATAAATCAATGCAACTTGAAAGCGTAGTAATCAAATTCACCATGCCAATTTTCGAGCTGCATACATTAGCATACATTTGCATAACCAAGCATCAACTCTGAAATACTTGCATCTCATTGACCGTCTCTAGCGGCAACCAGTTATGATTTCTCTGTCCAGTACAAACACCTATCCATGTGTGAACATTTGATACAGCTAAGCTTCTTTGTCAATAAGCTGTATTTCTGAACTTCTGTACAGATTTCCTTACATAGTTACATAGTTATTTGGGTTGAAAAAAGACATATGTCCATTGAGTTCAACCAGATAACAAAGTACAACACCAGCCCGCCCCCTCACATACCCCTGTTGATCAAGAGGAAGGCGAAAAACCCTTACAAGGCATGGTCCAAATAGCCCCGAAAGGGAAAAAATTCCTTCCCGACTCCAGGTGGCAATCAGATAAAATCCCTGGATCAACATCATTGGGCATTACCTAGTAATTGTGGCCATGGATGTCTTTCAACCCAAGGAAAGCATCTAAGCCCCCTTTAAAAGGACTGGGCTTGTTTAATCTGATCTGTGCTGCGTGGGCTCTCCAGCCCACAGCACAGATCAGCAGGCAGCCAGGGCGACCAGACTTCCCCCTTTTTTCCCCACTAGGGGGATGTCCTGCTGCGCAGCAGCGCCATGCGAGGTAAACACCGGGCATTTATTTCCAGCGTGTTTACATTTAGCCTGCAAGCCGTGATCGGAGGCTCGCAGGCTGTTCACGGAGACACCCTCCGTGAACTGACATGGAAAGGCCGCTCGCATGAGCGGCCGTTTCCATGTAAAACAACTTACGACCTGCCGTCGCCTGTCGGCGTTAGGCGGTCGTTAAGTGGTTAAATGCAGGTATAGAATTTGCCATTACTACTTCATGTGGCAATGCATTCCACATCTTAATCACTCTTACTGTAAAGAACCCTTTCCTAAATAAATGTCTAAAACGTTTTTCCTCCATGCGCAGATCATGTCCTCTAGTCCTTTGAGAAGGCCTAGGGACATAACACTGTGCTATAAATAACACTGTACAGATCTTCTTTTGTGCAGGTTATTCAAAAAGCAGAAAAATGTAATTAAACTGTTGCTTTTCTACTGAGATATGTCAAGCAGAGAACCTCAGCGTTGTCTGAACAGTAGAAAGGTAGACAGAAGTACCGCTACACCGTACTGGGTGGGACAGTGCAGGAACACGAGTGGCCAAACCCAATGAGCAACAATAGTAAAGGAAGGTCCGCACTGATGTCTCCACTCCAATGTAGTTTATTCAGGACATGTCCAGTTCAGGTAAAACACTTAGACTAACATGTTTCGGACTCCAAGTCCTTAATCATAGTCCACTATGATTAAGGACTTGGAGTCCGAAACATGTTAGTCTAAGTGTTTTACCTGAACTGGACATGTCCTGAATAAACTACATTGGAGTGGAGACATCAGTGCGGACCTTCCTTTACTATTGTTGTCTGAACAGACAACAGATCATTATGAACAAAAGCTTAATGCCTGCACAGCCCTTACAATCTTACAACGATTATTATACAAACTTAACATAAATAAGTCTAAATTGTAAAAGCCAGAGAATATAATATACATCAATAGATTTTTTTGCAATTTTACTTATGCAATATTAGAGCCATATGCCTGTTAGAAGTTTAGCTGGGTTCAGTAACTACTGATGGAATTAATTCCCAATAGAATGTACTATTATGTCCTATAACATTGAACTCAATCAAAACAGGCAAAAGACTTTACAAATTTAGTTTCATAAGTTGTAACTGTATTAGCAAGCATCATTATGAAACAGTATACTTCACTGTTAATGCCTGACGCACGTTTCACGGATCATCCTACCTCACCAGTGACTTCATCAGAGGGTTACACTAAGAAGACACCTTACACTTCTAGTCTTGTTGTCCTTTGCTAAAGAGCATCCTGCTTACTTGATTCTTCATGATTGAGCTATTGTCAGCTATTTATTTTATTCACATTCTTCCTGAAGCACTTAAGTGCCTTAGTCCTTTGTAATTACTAACTCACAGTTTGAATGGGTGCCTGTATTTACGTCAAACTCTGATTCTACCGGATATCAGCAGGGTTGGGTAAATGTATGTTTACTTATTTATTGCATCCTGTGGGATGCAAGGACCCTTATGGTGATATGGGTATTGACGCACTAACCTGCGGTAATATTGCTGTGCCACCAATGTGTAATATTGCTACCGCCACCAATGTACCGCACATTATGCTATTAGTGCAACCTGCAGTACAAGAGTAATGTGAGCATTACTATAGTAAGATATATTAAAATTGTTTTCAATGCCAAAACCAGGATAATTAGTATCCTGAATAATTTATTATGTTCTGCTTTGTGTCATTTTTTTTTTTATTTTTTAAAGTTGATTAATTTTTTCTCACAGCTGTGTATATAACCTGCTAACAGATTTTTTCACAGGCCAAGTTCAGCCAGAAGCAAAACTTAAAAGTTTAAAATGTTTTTCTCTGTTGTTGTCAACTTTGTTGTTGTGTCTTTTTAGTTATTAAGTTATCAATATACCATATTTTTCAGAACATATGACGTTCAGGACTATAAGACACAACTAGGTTTAGAGGTAAAAAAAAATCAGGGAAAAATACTAAACCTAGGTGTTTATAGTGCAGGGGCATCTTATGGAATAGTCCCCCGACCCCCACACACACCTATCTCTAAGCTACTCTATCTAAGCTACACTGATGCTACCCCTCCAGTTATACTGCACTACACTACACTGCACTAACCCATACACTAGACTACAAACTTCACTAGACTAGACTACCCACAACACTACACTCAGGGCAGTTTAGAGGTTAATTTGCTCCCAGGGCAAGTGTCGAAAAATATGCCCCACCCACCCAGTATAGATGACCCCGGCAGTATAGCTAGTCAGAACCTCCCACACAATATAGGCCGCCAGACCTTCCCCCCATTCTCAACCTCACATACAGAATAGTCAGCAAGAGCTTCCCCCCTTTCCCACCCTCCACTCCCAGCATAGTCAGCAAGAGCCCCCCTCCCTATCCACAGTATAATCAACCAGAGTTCGGCATCAAAAAGGAAAACAGTTGAGTCAGGCACTGCAGTGATTACTGTTTTAATGGTGTTTCGAATTGAAGTGAATCACCATAGTTGTATCAAAAATTGTGACATTCAATGGGTAGGTACAAAACATCATCATCAATGAAGAAATCGTCATGTGCAAACATCTTGTGCATTCAAACAGTAGCAAGAGGAGGATGTCCTACCATATCAAAGGTGCCGGTGATGGGTGCAGGGCAAAAACGGTAGCCTAACGGCCGTTTCGCACGGCGGTGCTTCTTCCGAGGCTGATTTACGTTTATACACATGAAAACACAGGCTTTTATTTCCTGTGTCATGAACTGGGGGCGGGTACGCTATGACGTACGCATTTCCGGCCGCATGCGTAAAAACGTAAGCGTTAACCAGGCGTTCACGCGTACAAAAGAAAAACGCGTTACCGTAAGCGTAACAAAAAAGCGTCAAATGCGAACCACGCGTATCAGCATGGAACGCATGCGGACACGTAATTCCATACGCATGCAATCTAGAAAGGAGGCGTATTCACCTTCTTAAAGGAGTAAATTTCTCCGGATTGCAAACTTAATCGCAAGAAAAAGGGAGGAACCGTTTGAGGCTATCTGTGAAATACAGCGACTCAAACGTGTATGTGGAACGTGAGATTGCTTAAAAACACCGAAAATGTGAGGAGAAGAAAAAAGGGAGGAAAAGACTACTGGACAGTGGAAGCAGTTGTTTACAAAGGTCATCCATCCTTGTTGCAAACCTGTTTGCAAAAAGTTGCAATATCTAAAATTACATATCAAAAAGTATGTATTTGCTTAAAAAATAATAATAATCCCAATGCATAAATAACTGCAGTTATGGATCTAGAAAACATGCCAGGTCATTGTGGTCGTTGAAACCCAATGGGCCTAGGGCTTCACTTTTAATGATCAATAACGACTCCTTTCTTAATAGGAGTCGGGAACGATCTCCTCCCCGTTTGGGAATCATAACCTGTGCTAGACCACAGAATTTTAGCACATTTGGGTTGCTTTCATGTATCTCTCTGACATGTTCTATCATTCTCGTGGCACCTTTACCGTTTTCAACGGAACGCCAATGTTCTTGTATTCTCTCTTTTAGGGGGCGAGTGGTTTTACCAATATAGAATCGGCCACAAGGGCACCACAGAGCATAAACCACAAATTTAGTATTACAGGTAATTAAGTCACGCACTGTCCACTGCAAGGCACCTACACGATAAAACGTGCCGGTACACATAAATTGGCAGTGGGAGCAGAATTGACATCTGTGGTTGCCCTTAGGCCGACATTTCTGTAACCAGTTCTCGGTGGAAGTAGGCGTGCATTCACTTTTAGTGACATAATCCCCAATTGTGGGCGCACGCCTGAACGCTACTAAGGGGGAGGGAGGCAACAGAGATTTCAGAATGGGGTCTTTGACTAAGACAGACCAATTCTTTTTGATAACGTTTCTGACTGTGTTAGCCATTTGTGTATAGTTGAACGTGAAGGCAATTTTGTCATCGCGTTTAGAGCCACGATCTTTGAACAGGAGGTCATCTCGATATTTGTGTAGAGCTTCACGAAAGGCAGTGTCTAGATCATTCTCAGAATACCCTCTACTGCAAAGTCGCTTCTTCAAAGCATTTCCCTGGACTATAAAGTCTTCCAATTCTGAATTGTTTCTCCTCAAACGGAGGAATTGGCCGTAAGGCAATGATTTAGTGACATGATCAGGGTGGAAGCTATCCCTTCGCAGGAGCGAATTGGTTGCTGTGGGTTTGCGGTGGCCTCTCGCCACTAGGCGAGAACCGCAAACCCGCAGTTCCAAGTCAAGAAAGGCAATTTTGTCAGGGCCTATTTCAAACGTGAAGGCCATATTGACCTCATTCAGATTGAGATAATCTACAAATTGGGTAAATTCTGAGGGGGACCCAGACCAGAACACCAGGACGTCGTCCACGTACCTGGACCATCTCCTGATACAGCCTCTGTAGGGATTACGTCTACTGTAGACGTAATCCTCCTCCCAGGCCGCTAGAAATAAATTAGCGTATGCGCATGCGACCGGTGTTCCCATCGCGGTACCTGACACTTGCATGTACCACACGCCATCAAATTTAAATGCGTTGTGAGTAAGAACAAAACGCAAGCAGTCGCATACAAACGTAACATGGTCATGATCGGACCAGACCCGGTTTAAAAACCGTTCGACTGCCTCTATGCCTGCGTTATGGGGTATGCGGCTATAGAGGCTTTCAACGTCGATGGACATTAACAAGTCACCCGGTGACCATTCGTAATTTTCGTTTCCTTGAAGGACCTCTAAAGTGTCTGACATATGTGAAGGCACTAACTGTAAAAGAGGCCTCAGGAGATGGTCCAGGTAACGAGAAAGTCTCTCGGTGACAGAACCGACACCTGAGACGATCGGACGTCCTGGTGGTCTGGTCCGTGATTTGTGGATTTTGGGGAGACAGTACCATACTGGTTTTCGTGGAAATTCAGGGAGCAAATTGGTTGCTAAACTTGGGGTCAGAAAACCCCTTTCAACCCCTTGCCTCAGGAGTGACCTTAACGTCCCTTGATATTTAAAAGTGGGATCAAAGCTGATTGATGTATAGACACGGGGGTCCCGCAGCTGCCGCATCGCCTCTTCCCTATATTGGGTGGCCGACATGACAACTACGGAACCACCCTTGTCCGACTTTTTTATTATTAAATCGGGACGATTTTTTAGCCATTTAAGGGCTCTAATTTCGGGCTCAGTGACATTTGGGGGCAATTTAGGATAGCAAAGTGCTTTCATTTCATTCTCCACTATGGTCTGGAAATGATTCAGACTTGATCCAGTTTGTACCGTAAAGGGCTTGGTGGATTTACAAGCCCTGTACGGTTGTTTTAGTTTAGGTAGGAGGGTAGGCTGATTGGAAGGGGAAAAGGGTTCGGGAAGGGAGGTTAAGGAACCAGGGATGGATGGGGAGGGGGAAGGGGGAGAGGATGGGTGGGATGGTGGGAAGGAAAGGGAAGAAGGAATGGGGTCGGTGGAAAGACAATCAGACATCATATTATCAAATTCCTCCTCTATTCTTGTGTCGAGTTCCATTTCCTGTAAGATTGTTAGAATGTCCTGATCTTCTTTTGACCATGTAAACTGGGTACTGAACCCCAAAGGGCTAATTTCATCAGCTTGGCTCTGAGTTTTCTTGCTGATAGGTGTCTGAGTCCCCTTCTACTGAAAAATCTGCTTGATATTCACTTGTCGTATGTTTTTGTATAGGTCCACTTTAAATTGCGCAAAGTCGAATTCTTGGACGAGTGAGAAGTTAAGTCCCCTCTGAAGTAAAGGTATACAGCCGTCTTTCAGCTCCACATCTGAGAGGTTAATGACTTCCAAGTTGGGTGATATTTCTGTGATTACCGTCTCGGATAACGGCGCCTGTTTTGATCTCTCCATGTTACTCTTTTCCTTTTTGGCTTTCTTTTTACCTCTTCCTCTCCTGACGCGCCTCCTAAAGGGGCCTCCGGTGTATCTTTTGGTAGTCTCTTAGGGGTGGTAGGAACTTTCTGAACTGGAACTTCTTCGCCACTCGAGTCTGAGTCGGTAGTCCAATACCCAGATGGTGGCTTGCGGGGTGGAGTTTGCCCTCTAGGAAACGGTTTTCTTCTAAAGGTAGTTTGCCAGGCGAAGTATTTACCCAGAGCAAAGTCTTCTTTGTCCCTGAGGAATTTTCGTAATTTTCTTTCTTTGATGTTGTTTTGCAGAGAAGTTAATTTTTTATCGATTTTCCCAACGGTTCCGGAAAACTTTGCAGGGTTCACCAATGTTTTATATTGCTGTTTGATCGTATCGATTTGTTTAGTGACATGGGCATGTTCCTGTTGCGTTCTTTCTAGAACAATTCCTTGAAGTACTGCAGCATGAGTTAGGTAAGCTTTCCGCCATTTTTCCACGAAGGCGGGGTCATCTTGATACTCGGATGGTTCCTCATATTTGCGGAAACCTCTTGCAGAGATTTGATCATGTTTGTACTGCTTCAAAGTCTCCACTGTCCAGAACAGCTTAACCTCCCTCTCGCATAGTCGGTCTAGTCTGGTTTCCAATACCCGTGCACCCACCGCTTTGTTGGTTTTAGATGCTACTGACAGATTCTTAAAGAAATTCGTCAGATCCGTCCTTCCTGAAGCGACTGTGTTGTCGTCTTCCTCAGTGATATCCTCCTGGATTTCTGCTTCCTCATCTATATCGATGGGATCCTCTCGGCTGGACATATTCGTGTGCTCAGGCGGTCAGTGTAGGCAGATCAATTCAAAGAGTGAAGGGTTGCCGGCACTACAAAGTCTGTAGCCGTATCACTGAGTATGAGGATGGAGAAATGTTTTAAAAGGCCACCTTTTTATTGCAATAAATACTGCGTGCTCATAACTGATAAATGGAGTATACACATAGGATCAGCATCAAAAAGGAAAACAGTTGAGTCAGGCACTGCAGTGATTACTGTTTTAATGGTGTTTCGAATTGAAGTGAATCACCATAGTTGTATCAAAAATTGTGACATTCGGAGAAATTTGCTCCTTTAAGAAGGTGAATACGCCTCCTTTCTAGATTGCATGCGTATGGAATTACGCGTCCGCATGCGTTCCATGCCGATACGCGTGGTTCGCATTTGACGCATTTTTGTTACGCTTACGGTAACGCGTTTTTCTTTTGTACGCGTAAACGCCTGGTTAACGCTTACGTTTTTACGCATGCGGCTGGAAATGCGTACGTCATAGCGTACCCGCCCCCAGTTCATGACACAGGAAATAAAAGCCTGTGTTTTCATGTGTATAAACGTGGATCAGCCTCGGAAGAAGCACCGCCGAGCGAAACGGCCGTTAGGCTACCGTTTTTGCCCTGCACCCATCACCGCCACCTTTGATATGGTAGGACATCCTCCTCTTGCAACTGTTTGAATGCACAAGATGTTTGCACATGACGATTTCTTCATTGATGATGATGTTTTGTACCTACCCATTGAATGTCACAATTTTTGATACAACTATGGTGATTCACTTCAATTCGAAACACCATTAAAACAGTAATCACTGCAGTGCCTGACTCAACTGTTTTCCTTTTTGATGCTGATCCTATGTGTATACTCCATTTATCAGTTATGAGCACGCAGTATTTATTGCAATAAAAAGGTGGCCTTTTAAAACATTTCTCCATCCTCATACCCAGTGATACGGCTACAGACTTTGTAGTGCCGGCAACCCTTCACTCTTTGAATTGATCAAACAGAGTTCCCTACCTTCCTTACCAGCCACACACAGTATAGTCAGCCAGAGCCCGCCTCCCTTCCCACTCCCCCCCACACACACATTATAGTCAGAGAGGTCTTCCCATCACACCTAAGTAAGTGGTTGGGGGAGTGTGGGCACATGCAGGAAGCAGTTAAAAACTCACCTTCCAGGATCCACACGCTGTGTTTATCTTCTTCCTCCTTGGATTGCATTGGTAACAGCGCCCCCTGTTGACGTAAGTGCATCACAGGGGGCACTGTTAACAATGTGGCAATGTGATGCCTAGGAGAAAGAAGATAGATGGAGCATGTAGATCCCAGAAGGTTGGATTTTAACTGCTTCCTGCATGTGCCCACGCTCCCCCCTTCCACTACGCCCCGATGCTCACCCGCTTTGCTGGCCCCTAAAAACACTGCTGGGAGAAATGAGCTTCTTGTACATACTGTATGTATTTTAAATTTTACAATTTTTCACAAATGTAGCCTTAAAGCGGAATGAAACCCAGCATTTCTTCTTTGCTCTAAAAAATTATTTACAGCATATTATATACAACAAGCATTTTTTTTTTACTAAAGCAGCATTTAAAGGGTTACACACAGGACTTAAAAGTTCAGTGCAGAGAAATCTGGACACATCCGAAGTGGAGATAATGTTGTGTTTACTTAATTGTATCAAGTGAGGAATGTGACACATTCTCTGACTGTGCAGAAGCTCCTGGAAACAGACAGACAGTCAGAAATAATTTCTGCCTTCAATACATAATGAATAAAACCAGTTATGAATAAAATGCAAAGTCAGCTCTCAAAGCAAAAAACTGTTATTTTGGAAACTTGTAATTTCTAAATGAATAATAGTACTTATGCACAAATGCAAATCTGATAACCGTATGGCATATAAAAAGTAGGAAAACATGTTTTTATTGAATATTACTGAAGAACATTGCAAAAATCAAGCACCTCATCCCCCCAGAAGATCTGCCAACCTTAGTCCATGCCTTCATCACACCCCAACTGGACTACTGTAATGCTCTCTACACTGGCCTTCCAAAAAAGGTCTTGTACCGCCTACAGCTGATACAGAATACTGCTGCCAGACTGCTAACCAACCAACCCCGTCACTGCCACATAACGCCAGTCCTGCACTCCCTTCACTGGCTACCTATAGAATGGAGGGTCTTATTCAAGATCGGCCTACTGACATTTAAATCCCTGAATAATCTAGGCCCTGGATACATGAAAGATATGTTACAGCTGCGTAGCAATCCCCGCATTCTCAGATCCACAGGTTCTAATAATCTAGTCATACCCAGAGTCCACTTGGAAACTTTTGGTCCCAGAGCCTTCTGTCATGCTGCCCCTACGTTTTGGAACTCCTTACCTCAACAGATCAGGACAGCTCCATCCCTGGACGTGTTTAAACCCAGACTGAAAACCCACCTGTTCAGTTTGGCATTTGCAGAAATATAACTTTTGTTGTGTGAATACTTCATCCTACTACCAATTTCTGAATCTGAGAGAGCCTAAGCACTTTGAGTCCTATGGGAGAAAAGCGCTATAGAAATGTTATTGTATTGTATTGTATTATGTTAGGGTTTTATACCGCTTTAAGCAGAGGCAGGATCTGTCTGCTAGCGGCATAACACCAGCTCCTAGATGTCATCACCTGACTAAACAGGCATGGAACTGATCACATAATTACACTGATTAATCAATAATGTAGGTACTAGTGAAGATCTTAATCAGCTAATTACGAGTAATCCATTTGTGTAATCTATTCGTAGTTTCACATCTTTTTTGTGTAATTTTCACATAATTTTACGCTGACTAGAGGTTTATAGCAAAGCTCCCATACATGCTATTATCACCAAAATGTCAACATATGATAGGGAGGGCTTTGCTATTCACAGCAAAGTCGGTGCAAAATTACGCAAAAAATGCACGAAAATGCGAAATTGGGGATCCTGATTACAATTACAGATGAAATGAATTACGATTTTTCTTGAATTTTTGCGTTATGATTTTGCATCATAATGGCATTTTTTGATACGAAATTATAACTATGTGAAATTTGTGCTTATCACTAGGTATAGGACTGACTTATGATACTGGGACCCACCAGAGCGATGTTGTGAGCGATTAGGGAGCAATTCAACCCGCTAGCGATTTCCCTAAACGCTCAGCTAATGTTAATGAATGGGCGAAAAATTACACTGGAGCGATTGCGATGACCAAAATCGCAAACGCAGGACATGCAGCATATTTCGCTTTTAGCGTTAGCGTTTCTGCAATGTAAAGTATATAAACGCTGGCGTAATCGCTCATCAAAACCTACACAGAGCGATTTGCTAGCGTTTTGAAATTACTGCACACTGTAAAAAAAATTTAATTCATTAAAAGGAGGTTTGCCTCACCGTGGCGCAAGTGTCTAGTATAATATACTTTGCATGCAAACCATATTGGAAGCGAAAGTTCCTCCTAGTTTAATAAATGTTAGCACTTGTCTTGGATGCAGGGCATGCATTTTTCAGTCTAACAGAGGCGATGTATGCCTGTGCGATTAACCATTCAATTGCAACATATGTTTAGGGACGCGCAG